>NC_037683.1:104206395-104487981 GCF_003255815.1 Theropithecus gelada | reverse complement strand
CCATCCTGACAGCCGCGCCCTCGCCGCCGCCCGCCTCCCGCCGCGGCCCCGGAGGCCCGGCCCGGCCCGAGCCCCGAGCGCCGGCGGCCCGACTCGCGGCCGCCCCTTTCTTTCTCCTCGCCGGCCCGAGAGCAGGAACACGGTAAGCGCTCCGCCCACCGCCGGCCGGGGGCCCGGCGACTGCTCCCCTGGCGCGCTGCGGGCGGGCGGGCGCGGGGTGCTGGCCGCGCAGTGTGCGGGGTCGGGCTGTAAGCTGGGCTCGCCAGCAGCGGCGAGTGCGCGCGGGGCATTCATTACATAAACTTTTGCTGCCTTGTCAGGATGGGACTCGCCACCTTAAGGTGGCTGCTTTGATTGCAGCGCCTTCGCGCCGGCACGTAGTCCTGGCTGGTTTGCGCTCTCCCCCCGCTGCTGTTGCATAATGTCTCCTGATTTCAGGAAAATTGATGTTTTGGTAGAGAAGAGCGCCAGGCAGGCTGAGCCCTCTCCGAGCGGGAAGATGCTCTTTCCTCTCTAGTGTCTTCCTTTCTCGTTCCTTCTCTGGGGCTGGCGGCGTAGAGGGGAGAGGAATTGGGGGTTGAGGAATGGGGAATAGTCTTGATTTGCTTGGTGAGAAAACGGGTTGGTAGCGTGAACGGTGACGGCATTCGGAGAATGCCTGCGCGGCGTTTGTTTGTGTCAGGGGCTGTGCCTGCACAGACGTTTTCCACCCTGTTTGTCGTCAGCGTGTTTTACAAGCCCTCGGGAAGGTTGTGGGATTTGTCCTTTCATACATTGCATAATCTGCCCACGGTGAAATGTTGGCAAGGATTGCGGGCTGATGTGGGAATATGCGCGTATGTGTGCAATGATTTGGTAATTGAGGCGCAGCGTTGGATATTAGATCGTTATTTACGTCTATATTACGTCCCAAATAAACAGGTTTTAAAACGATACTACGAAACCTAAAAGCAAGAATTGCTCGGGTTGAATTCTCATCTTGGGTACTACTGGGGTTCGCCCTTTCAATGTTCTCAGCTGTTATTTTTAAATCTGGGACGAACCATTGTGACGTTTACCTCCCCACCTTCCTAATTTTAATGCATTCCATTCGATCAGCCCTTTTTCTCACCTTATTGTCATCGCTTTTTCAGACACGACAAGACAAATCACATAATAGTTTCCTGGAAATGTTGCATTATGTAACTGCCGAATTTGCTGGCAGTGAGCATAGAGAGGGAGCTAATTACGTGATTTTATAATCTTGCTACAAAGAAAGTAGGACAGTCTCAGCCTTTAAGAATGTCACTATAACAGTTTTTTTTTTTTTTCTTAAGGATATTTTAAACAGGAAAGTAGACAACCGGGTAAGCATGGAGTTTGCTCATGCTGCCGAATGTGTGTCTTTTGCCCTAAATGAAACGCGCGTTCTTCTAAATTTAGCCCTATCACATTTTAACAATTGTGGCCTCGCAGTGCTATTTCTGGTGTTTTCTCTAGGGCTGTGTGCAAATACAAGTTCAAGGCCATTTGCTGTAATTTTAACTACACGCCTTCGGAGACCTTTGATAAGATTGTATTTTTAGGAAGGCATTTCGCAGCGCCCGGTGATTTGCTGGATGCTGGCTCCCATTTATGTTTTTAAAGGACACTTTAGGAAACTGCTGTTCTCTGAGAACAGCGGGGAATGGTCAAGTGCCATCTTCTGTTCTTGGCTTTTGTAAATAACAACAGTAAGTGAGGTCAGAAGTATTTATTTACCCCCAGATCAGATATGACCAATGGGAAACAGATATAGGTTAGTAGATCGTATTTTTGTCTGGATACCCTAGTTTTACTCATGTGAAGATGTATGAATATGTAATTTATCCAAATATTTAATTTCTTCCTGGACTGTTACATAGTGATTATGTGTGAATATATGTATATGATGGGATGTATATATCGTAACATTTAAATTAAGCGCAGGGTTTTTTTTTGGTGGGGGGGGGGTGGACGTCTCTGGAACAGAGTATATTACGCCAAATAATTGCAGTCGCTTTCCAAGAAGCTAGTTGCTCTAGGCCCCCAGCTTCAGACCCCGACCTACTTTGCGAGCTCGCGGGGGAGTCCCGGGCCTGTAGGGGCAGCGTGGCGCCACCTTCCGATCGGGATCTCCAATGGCGCGTCCGTGCGGCCCCCAGTGCGCCGCTCCCTCCTGCGGGCCGGTGGGGTCTGCGAGAAGCCGGGGCTGGGGGCGGGTCTGGTAGTGGCGGGCGGGGACCTCGGGTCGGGACCGAGAAGCGCCTCCGGGCGGCAGTTATACTGGGGCTGCTCGGTGGCCTGCGCTCCTCCCTGCCCCCTCCCCACATTCCTTTGTTCTGGCGCGGGGGGTCCTCGCGGCGCCGAGGCCCCGCTGCGCCGCCCACCCGGAGGGAGGGGGGTTTCTGGGAGGCGCCCCGTGGGGGCGCGGCCGGTGGAGTTCGGGCCCTAGGGACCGGCCCGGGTCGGAGTGCGGGTGCGCTCTGGGTTCGCCCGGGCCGCAGGAGCCGGGGAGCCGGGGAGCCAGGGACGCCGGCGCCCGCACGGGGCAAACAGGGGCAGCGCGGGCGACCCGGAGTGCCTGCGTCTCGGCGGCCCTCCCTCCAACAGGGCAAATCCAGGGGCCTGACTCCGCGCCTGTTCTGCAGTGAGGTTCTGAAACCTGCAGACACCTTTGTTCCAAGAGTCTTCATTGTATTTCTGAGCGAAGCGCGTCTCCATTCTTGAAGTGAAAAAGACCTTAAGAGAACCTCCAAACGTCCACCGACCACAGAAATTGGGGATGGGGGCGCTCCAGTATTGATAGTGATTAAAAAGGAAGGCCTCAGCTTGACTTTGGCCAGTTGAGTTGAGCCGATTTTTTTTTAACCTTTAATTTATATGGTCAAAGGCTAGAGAGAACACTGATCTCCAGAGTTCAAAATAAAATCAAAATACCCACATAGACGCTGCTGTCCTACTGTAAAACTACAGTACTTTCATCCTGGCATAAAGACTTCCGAGGTTGTACCCATGCGGGAACTCACAGGGAGTTCATGGAGACATTACAGATGTTCTCCTGAAGCATATCAACGCAATGTGCTCTTTGTTGAAAACTGACCAAAAACTTGGCTTCTGTGGGATCATAATGCTACACCCCTATCCCTAATCAGTTTCCCTCTTGTTACAGGCAGTAGTTAGAGAACAGGCATCGGTGAGGTACAGATCCTAAGAGCACAGGCCCTGGGCTCACAAGAACCCTGGGTCCCAGGCCCCAGCTTGTTATCTTCCTTCACTGTCCTGATTTCCATCACTCTCCAGGGTAAACTGAGGGAATAAAACCTGTTGACCTAGTTGGTTGTGAGGAGTTCAATAAATGTTTCCTGTATTATTGACCAGCAGCCAGAATGTGTGTGTGTGTGTGTGTGTGTGTCAGTCAGTATTTACCTTCATTTTTCTCTTTGTAAATCTCTTTGCAGTAATAGTAAGGATTCATGTTGGAATTAAGTCTATAAGATCTTTCTTGGATACTTTTTTTGTTCTAATAATTTTTTTTTTCCTGAAAACTTTGCCATTGTGTTCAATGTTAATTTCAGTTTAAGGGGAATTCCTGACAGGATTGCAGAACCTCAAACTTCCCAAGTCATTGGGTTAATGTTTTGGGGAGCTGCTTGAAGGAATAGAGAGATGAGTCGATTATAGTAGCAGGAATGAAGTGACAAGTGCTGTATTAATAGCTCAGCTCTTTCCAATTCCCTTACACATTCTGTGACTCATTTTCTGTAGCCTGGATGATTTCTCTATCTAAAACTTTGTGGTCTGAGATCAGCAGTGGATGGTGAGACACCACAGATCAGCTCTCTTGTAGGGGTATATGTAGCCTGAAAACTAAGGCCGGTCCTGTGAAAGTGTTTATATTTGACCCTTTTGACTAACAGAAGAAATTTTCATTTGGTTTACCCTTAACACTTGCGACATAGGTCAGGCTTCAGTAAGAGTCATGAGCAGAGAAGACAGCCTGGAACTGATAGGCATCGTTGCCTTTTGATACTGATCATTCTTCAGAAAAGAGATTAAGAGTTAGTATTTACTAAACTTACACTCTGCATGTGCCAGGCACAGTGTTGAGGGGCTCTGTTATCATCCACATTTCATAGATGAGGAAATGGAAACTCGGAGAAATGAATTAGCAGCCCAGGTCGCAGAGCCTGAAAACCAGATGGGGAAATTTGCACCTCGACAAAGTGTATTCTCACACTCACTGTAGTTTTTGAAACAATTTCCTTTTCTGGGTTAAAGGCTTATTTTTGTGCAGTGCAGTTATAACATCACTGTGATGCAACAGCCTGAAAATTAAAACTCTTTGTGAGAGGCCTTTCGGACGTTGAGCAATGTGCCTGACTCACCAGCTGAGTGGATTTTTCTAGTTGACCTTGCCTTGGTCATTAGAGTCAATTTCGAGATGTAAATGCGATTGCAGCATGGAATGGAAAAGGTGCAGTCATATTGCCTGGGCTTTATTTTTACCCAGGTTAAACTCGTATACTTCATGATTTCCATTGTAATCCAGATGCCATTGATGCTGTTAAAGTTGTTTATTTTTAATTTGTATTGAGGAATGAGAGCACACTTGGGATTCAATTCAAAATATAACAGAAACAATGTAATTGAAATTTCCTTTAATATTCATTTCTTGTTTTTGTAAGGTATGCCTGTATTTCACAGGGTTTAACACATTGTTTGATATCCTGTTATTTTTCTAAATTATATTTGAGTTGATTTCTATCCAGGTTGGACTTGTATGAGAATGTTGAAAGACGTTGACCTTTGATCACAGACATTACATAAGAATTTTTCAGTTTCAAAATGAATTTTTATTACTACTACCCCCAGTTATCTTTCACATTTCTTTGTAAGTAACTTTACTGTAGTTAAAAAAAACACCCAGAACTGTTTCTCGTATGGCTTTACTGAGAGAGCATAGCTTGTTTTTATGATAAGAAAGTTTACTTGAGATTTGCTAGATGCCATTTGTTAATAATCTGTGCTTTGAGGACTCAGTTTCATAGGACTCAGAGTGATGTTTATAAGCCTTTTAGTTATCAGAACATGATGTCTTTTACTAATTAGCTTTTTAGGGGTCTTAAACTGTAATTAACTGGCCTTCAGATAAACACTAAAAATAAGCATTTAAAAATCTACTCTATTCATAAGGTAGAAAATGACATTTATAATCATCCACTGACTAGAAAAGTGGAAAAAGAAATTAAAAAGCCAAGTGAAGCAAGTTGGGATGATTCTACATTATCATTAGAAACTTTCAAGAATTTTCTCGGCCTGACTGCCCCCCCAGCCCACCATTTTTGCCATCATTACACCATGTTGCATGTATTACTTATTCGTTGGAGGATTTCCTACAACTGGGTTACTTTGTGATTGTTGATATCCTTTCAAGATTTCAGATTAGTTGCTACACTGATCAGTTATCTTTTCAGAAGTTTCAAGATATTAATAGTCCCCACTTTTAAGTTTCTATAGATTTTTAAAAAATTATTACTGTCCTGTTTTTCCCCCCTGTTACTTCCCATCTTTAGTGGGAGCTGTTCTTATTTCTCAAGCTGTGCAGTTAAGTGTTTGGTCATGCTAGTGTGTGTGTGCTTACTCTTTGCAGACTTCAGAATAATTTAATTGTGTATTAAGTTACAAACACTGATGACCTCTTGAAGAATGTTAAGTTATACTATTTCATATTTCAATTACTTAAATTACATCAGTGATGTAATAAAAGGCAGTGTTGTCATTGTATTTATTAAATTTAAATTTAATTTTCAACTAGTCCTTTGTTGAACTTGAAATATTTTCATTTATCATAAACTGGAACAGGCTTTGACACATTTATTTACGGAGGCACCCAAATAGAAAAAGTAGGTCAATTTGTTGCTATGATAGACTAGATTCTGGCAGTGTGCAAGTGTGTGTGTGTGTGTTTGTGTGCCTGTGTGTGTCTTGCCTGTCTTGATCAAGTACACATTTCTCTCTAACTTTGGGGTAAGCTGCTTCCTGGGGACAAAATGACCCTTAGAGAGGTTTAACATAGTTTTCTCAATTTAAAAATCCTTTTCTTTTTCAATGGAATTAGAAAATTCTCTTGCAACTTCAGTGTTTTCTGACTGAGTTTTTTCACTCCCCATTTCCTCTGGGTTGTACACGTGTAGTGACTTCTTTTCTTATTTCATCTCTGCTTTTAAATACTAGATTGTTTTCTCATCCATGAAAAGAAGTAAAGTATTTCATTGACACAGATACTGTGAATTTTACCCACAGGAAGAAAATGTAGGGTTAACATATTGCTAGTGTTCATACTTTAAAAGTATAAAGAGATGTGAATTGATTAATTGATTTGATTTTTTCATGAAAATGACATTTATCTCAAAAATAAGCATCTGCTGTCTTACTGGAGAGATGGCTTACAGTTTAACATAATTTAAGCTTACCTTGAAAACATTTTTCTTCCTTTACTGTTATCTATATGATACAACAGGGAGAAAACAATACATTCAGAGAGGAGAGGGAAAATAAGATAATTCTATAATGTTTCCAAATCATTGGGCGGATCAAATAGTATTTCATCTTCTGTTGACAGAATTTTAAAAACAAAATATATATAGCAATTTGCCTTAAAACTTATCCTTTAGAGATAATTAATAACAAAATGTTCTCAGAGTAGATTTTAATGTTTAGACTATTAGTAAGATTTCAGATGATTGAAACAAAGCATCTTTATTCTTTTCCTTTGTAGAACTTAGATTGTTAAACATTATTTCTGTGAGAGACCAGGGAAGATAAAGGTCTACCATAAACATAAGTAATGAGATAACTCCTCAAGGATAAATTTGGTCTAGAATTATTGTTATGAGGTTATATTCTTTTATAGAATTTTCTAAATCAAATCTTGTTCTTAAAAACAATATTTAGGTAATCTGACTTAAACTTTTATCTTTTTTTATTTTTATTTTTTATTATTATTATACTTTAAGTTGTAGGGTACATGTGCATAACGTGCAGGTTTGTTACATATGTATACTTGTGCCATGTTGCTGTGCTGCACCCATCAACTCGTCAGCACCCATCAACTCGTCATTTACATCAGGTATAACTCCCAATGCAATCCCTCCCCTCTTCCCCCTCCCCCCTCCCCATGATAGGCCCCGGTGTGTGATGTTCCCCTTCCCGAGTCCAAGTGATTGACTTAAACTTTTAATATCTGGGCTTATGAAATATAATTCTTGCCGTATAATTCTTGCTTAGAGAAATAGTGTGATGGACTATACAAAAGTGTTAATTAGTGATGGCACCTTCAGAGTATGTATGGAAAAATATGTCAACTGGTATGTAATAATACCTGCTCTTAAATTTCTCTTTTTTATTTGTGTTTTCAAAGAGAGTCATATCATGTAATGTGTGTAATGAAGTTAATCGTGCTGAGTACACTAACATCATAGAATTGGCATGTAGTGTCAATTATTCACCAAAAAAGAAACTTAAGCAATGACTAATATACCACAACATTAGATGTTGATTTGAAAAGATGATGCATAGATGAAGTAATTGTTAAATTAATCATAAGGGAAAATATTGAGGCTTGAAATAAATTTGTTAGGTTAGCATAAATCCTGAGGCTTTTTGAAGGCATCATAAACTACTTTTGCATTTGCTTTAAGTTTATTGTTGAGGGGCATAAGGAGAGCCCAGAGCCCATCTGTGCCCAACTGTTGTGTGGTCTTGGGAAGGTCAGTCTGTCTTCTAGCTGATTAATCTGCAAAATGAGAGGGTCAGAGAGACACCGTCCCCTGCCTCATGTTGAAAACAGATTACACTCTTGGATTTGTTTAAAAAAAAATCATAGGTGACAATGTGCACAGCTATCATATTTCTTTTTCTCTATTTAACATAATTAGAATGGCCAGGAGGTTAAAATTTTAGCAGAGATACGAAAATTAATAAAATGTTTTCTCAATTCATAAATAGTGCCAGATGTGAAACATCTCTAAGGAGGGTGGAGGAAACTTCTAGATAGTATCTTTGCTGGCTTAAAGAAGAAGTTAAGGGCCCAGGCGTGGTGGCTCACGCCTGTAATCCCAGCACTTTGGGAGGCCGTGGCAGGCGGATCACCTGAGGTAGGGAGTTCGAGACCAGCCTGACCAACATGGAGAAACCCTGTCTCTACTAAAAATACAAAATTAGCTGGGCATGGTGGCGCATGTCTGTAATCCCAGCTACTCGGGAGGCTGAGGCAGGAGAATCGCTTGAACCCGGGAGGTGGAAGTTGCAGTGAGCTGAGATCGCGCCATTGCACTACAGCCTGAGCGAAACTCCATCTCAAAAAAAAAAAAAAAAAAGTTAAGCTAGCATAGTGCCTTACTGCGCCCAAAGTAACGTAGTAAAGGGGTGTGTATTACTTAGAAATGAAAGTGACACAAAAGAGAACTGTGTGTAAATAAGACTGCATTGCACAGATGCAGAACCGCCTGTGAAAGTGTAGGAGAGAGTAAAGGAACTGGGCCGGAATGTAAGCTCTGCCATTTAACTAGCTGTGTGACACTGGGCAAGTCACTTGCCTTCTGTGAGCCTTAGTTTTCTTATCTGAAAATAGTCATTGAAAGTGAATGAAGGAAAGCAGGTCAGGCTCCCAGTGCCCGTTCTGTGGTAAGTGTTCAATAAATGGCACCTATTATGATTGTTTTTGTTATTATCTCCATGACAGGAAGAAAGCCTGCACCCCAGGCCCATGTCTGTGCAGCTCTGCACTCACACCTGGTTCCCCTCCGCTCACCTGTTTGTCTCCCACCCACGACTGAGTGCCTGGTCTTGGGGGTTGGGTTTTTCCTCTCCTTGTTTATGTGCCCCCAGTCTTCCCTTGTGCCCAGTACACAGTAGGTGCTCCATATGTGTTGAATAAACCAATTAATGAATAAGAGAATCTCTCTGTTAATAAGTAAAATATCTTCTTTACAATTCACAGGACATTAAAAGAAAGCATCAAAAAAGTTTTCTGGTTACAAAACTCTCTTATATAAGGTATGTGGGTGACTGTCAAGGAAATGTTGAGCACCTAATATCTTCAGGTTTTTGCTAGAAGACTGCAAATATATTTTAATTTCCACCCTGAAGTAATTCCCAGTGTAGTTGGGCACAAAAGACAAACATGTGGAAACACACACAGTGTATGTGATTATGCCTCTCTCCGTATCACCCCACAATGCTGATAAACTCTTTTTAACACTGCAAGATTATTTGATACATAATATTACAGAAAATATCCTAAGATAGTATGGTGATTTGCCGCTGAGTTGTGGAGACCATGAATGTAATATATACAGATGAGAGAAGAATCACAGATTTATAGTGACATGTCATGAAATTCAAATAGGAAGAAGATGATTAAAAACAAATGAGATGGCCGGGTGCAGTGGCTCACGCCTCTAATCCCAGCACTTTGGGAGGCCAAGGCGGACGGATCACCTGAGGTCGGGAGTTCAAGACCAGCCCGACCAACATGGAGAAACCCCATCTACTAAAAATACAAAAGTATCTGGGCATGGCGGCACATGCCTGTAATCCCAGCTACTCGGGAGGCTGAGGCAGGAGAATTGCTTGAACCCTGTAGGCGGAGGCTGTGGTGAGCCAAGATCACACCATTGCACTCCAGCCTGGGCAACAAGAGTGAAACGCCGTCTTAAAAAAAAAAAAAAAAAAAGGAAATGAGGTTTTCTGTAGGTCTTAATGTACCAACAAAGTTGTAGAGATGATAAAGTAGACATATAGTACTTAGACACCTAGAAGACACGAGTTAAGGAAATTTTAAGACAAATGGGGCTATTTTAGTTAAATAGAAATAGGATTGTGAAGGCTCCTTCCCAATTGGGCCCCAACCTTGAAAAGGTCCTCGAAGTTTAGGAAGAGTAACTAAGACAGACAGAATGGTGGGGCATTTCAAAAGCATTACTGTAAAAACTAGTAAGTGAGGCAAAATAAAGGAGTCTGATTTTTTTTTTTAAAGAAGGAACAAATAAGATAACACATGAAAGAGAAAGATTCTCAAGTGGAGAAAATAACCAGAATTAATAGTCTGCAAGGGATCATATGATGTTTAAAAACTAAAAGTGGAAAAAAGTAGTGGCCGAGACTATAGTGGAGATTTGAAAGGTGCCTTGGGAAAGGTCAGTGCAGTCATCTTTAACTGGGATATCTTCCTCTTTACTTCTCCACTCGTTTTACTTCAGCAGGAGGACTTTGCTGAATGGCAGAGTACAGACTTCAACAGAGGAAAGAATCCATTCAATATGTGGAGGAAACTGGGCTTTCATGTTAAAGGATAAAACCTAAATGCAAATTAGAGGAAACAGTATTGTTGGCTGGGCGTGGTGGCTCATGCCTGTAATCCCAGCACTTTGGGAGGCCAAGGCAGGTGAATCACCGAAGGTCAGGCGTTCAAGACCAGCCTGGCCAACATGGTAAAACCCTGTCTCTACTAAAAATACAAAAAAATTAGCTGGTGGCGTGCAACTGTAACCCGAGCTACTCAGGAGGCTGAGGCAGGAGAATCGCTTGAGCCCGGGAGGCAGAGGTTGCAGTGCGGCAAGATTGCGCCGCTGCACTCTAGCCTGGGCAGCAGAGCGAGACTCTGTATCAAAAAAAGAAAAAGGAAATAATATTGTTTAAATGATAAACAGGAAGATTCCTTCTCTGCAGCATCATTGCTGACTGTGACATACTCCTTGCCTTCATTTCCCATTAAAGTTTCATTATCAAAGAACAGAAACTTGGTATTCATAATCACAAATTTCTCTGAGTTATGACTAGCTGTTCCCTTAACTGTGTTGGCTCAGTTTAATGGGCAAAAACCTGGCATGAAACATTATTCTTTATGATCCTGAAATTATTACATAATTCCTTTCATTCCTTCTGGAAAAGACAAAAGAAGCTGGCAGGCTTTTCCAATTGATAAAAGTAAACTTCACTTTATTAGTCATTATGAAACTAGGCATAAGAAAGAGATAGTGACATCATGTAAGAACATTACATCTTTATTTTTGAGACGAAGTCTCGCTTTTGTCCCCCATGCTGGAGTGCAGGGGCGCCATCTTGGCTCACTGCAACCTCCGCCTCCTGGGTTCCTGGGTTCAAGCAATTCTCCTGCCTCAGCCTCCCGAGTGGCTGGGATTACAGGCACCTGCCACCATGCCTGACTAATTTTTGTATTTTTAGTAGAGATTGGGTTTCACCATGTTAGCCAGGCTGGTCTCAAACTCCTGACCTCAGGTGATCCACCCACCTCAGCCTCCCAAGGTGCTGGGATGTACAGGCACGAGCCACCACGCCCGGCTCATTACATCTTTTTAGTATGGTAGGATAAAGTGCTATTGTGTGCAGATCGTGCTGATGGAACCGTTGTTGTACCACGTCTATTTTACGAAAAGTATTACCAACTGGAACATTAGGCAGAGAATCAGTGTCTAGAAACATAGCTAAATTCAAAAGCCCCCATGCAACGATTGCTATTGGAACATAACATGGATTTTATTAACTCAAGCTAAGGCAATCGTCAGGCCAAATTTGTACTGTAAGTATTTCACCAGTGGAAGAGGAAACTAATGAATGATTCTATTCTTGAGTTCTTATATTTTGCTTGAAACTAATTCATATAAATGAAAGAAATTTTTTTCTGTAACTATATTCTCTTGGTTTAAAATAATTTTGTTTCAAGAATGCACTATACTTTTAAAAACCCCTTTGAATAAAATAGTGTTTTTTTTGTTTTGTGTGTGGGTTTTTTTTTTTTTTTTTTAGATGGAGTCTTGCTCTGTCACCAGGCTGGAGTGCAGTGGTGTGATCTCAGCTCACTGCAATCTCCACCTCCCGGGTTCAAGCGATTCTCCTGCCTCAGCCTCCCAAGTAGCTGGGATTACAGGTGCACGCCACCACACCCAGCTAATTTTTGTATTTTTTAGTAGAGTTAGGGTTTCACCATGTTGGCCAGGATGGTCTCGATCTCCTGACCTCGTGATCTGCCAGCTTCGGCCTCCCAAAGTGCTGGGATTACAAGCGTGAGCCACTGTGCCTGGCCTAGTAACTGTTTTTTAGTTCAAAGCTACTATGTAACTGAAATCTGAAATCTATTTTGACAAAATTTTCAGGATCACAAGAAGTATTTTGGATATTTCAATGTTGAATGTTTGATAGAACAATTCAAAGGAATCAGAAAAAAAAAATTCTAATCTCTTAAACTCAATGCTTGTAAAGAGGTGGATTGATTGAGAAGAATCCTTTTCATTGAGTTGCAGTGAGTCACCTGGTGGAATTTGCTGGAATATAAGCCTACCAGGCAGTCAGGGATGTGATGGGCAGGTTTATGTCCACGTTAAGGTGTAGATTAAAATCAACAGCTCCGTTGTTAATGTGGCTTTTACTTTAGTTTTTGTGGAAGAAATTTGTCTCCATTTATATTGTATTCTATATAGGAGTGCAGAACTTTTTTTTACTCATATTGAAGTTTACTTGGTTAAGTCCCTTTTAAGAGGTGAGCATATTGCTTGGCAGTGATGTAAATATTAGGTAACGTTATTTAGAAGCACCACGGTATGCATGTACTATTTAGAAACTTAACCAACCAGAGGTTATCTGTCATTTCCTTCCTGTAATTGCCCACACCCAACTATTTCTCCATTTTGCCTCATTAAATACAGCCTTCCTCTATATCTCTCTGGGCAGAGGTTATTTTTCCCTCACTTTCCTGGACCACATATTCTCTTCCTGATAGGTCTCATTAGGGATTTGTGCTTTACAGCTTTATAGTTTAGGTATTTGGGAACTTACTTCCTTTTTGAGAATGCTAACTCGTTGAAAGAAAGAACTGTGGCCCTGCCTCATCTGTGCTTGTATGCCCTACATGCTTAGCATATTTCCTTGTACATAATTTGTAATAAACATTTATCCAATGAATAACTGGGATTTTTTTTTTATTCATGTATTGCAGATAACCACGGAGGCCCAGCTTCATTCAATAAGGAGCCTGACGGATTTATCCCAGACAGTAGAACAAAAGGAAGAATATTGATGGATTTTAAACCAGAGTTTTTAAAGAGCTTGAGAATACGGGGAAATTAATTTGTTCTCCTACACGCATCTATAGGGGAAGGTTGTTTCTGATGCAGCTGAGAAAAATGCAGACCATCAAAAAGGAGCAGGCATCTCTTGATGCCAGTAGCAATGTGGACAAGATGATGGTCCTTAATTCTGCTTTAACGGAAGTGTCTGAAGACTCCACAACAGGTGAGGAGCTGCTTCTCAGTGAAGGAAGTGTGGGGAAAAACAAATCTTCTGCGTGCCGGAGGAAACGGGAGTTCATTCCCGATGAAAAGAAAGATGCTATGTACTGGGAAAAAAGGCGGAAAAATAATGAAGCTGCCAAAAGATCTCGTGAGAAGCGTCGACTGAATGACCTGGTTTTAGAGAACAAACTAATTGCACTGGGAGAAGAAAACGCCACTTTAAAAGCTGAGCTGCTGTCACTAAAATTAAAGTTTGGTTTAATTAGCTCCACAGCATATGCTCAAGAGATTCAGAAACTCAGTAATTCTACAGCTGTGTACTTCCAAGATTACCAGACTTCCAAATCCAATGTGAGCTCATTTGTGGACGAGCACGAACCCGCGATGGTGGCAAGCAGTTGTATTTCTGTCATTAAACACTCTCCACAAAGCTCGCTGTCCGATGTTTCCGAAGTGTCCTCGGTAGAGCACACGCAGGAGAGCTCTGTGCAGGGAAGCTGCAGAAGTCCTGAAAACAAGTTCCAGATTATCAAGCAAGAGCCGATGGAATTAGAGAGCTACACAAGGGAGACGAGAGATGACCGAGGCTCTTACACAGCATCCATCTATCAAAACTATATGGGGAATTCTTTTTCTGGATACTCACACTCTCCCCCACTACTGCAAGTCAACCGATCCTCCAGCAACTCCCCGAGAACGTCGGAAACCGACGATGGTGTGGTAGGAAAGTCATCTGATGGCGAAGATGAGCAACAGGTCCCCAAGGGCCCCATCCATTCTCCAGTTGAACTCAAGCACGTGCATGCAACGGTGGTTAAAGTTCCAGAAGTGAATTCCTCTGCCTTGCCACACAAGCTCCGGATCAAAGCTAAAGCCATGCAGATCAAAGTAGAAGCCTTTGATAATGAATTTGAGGCCACGCAAAAACTTTCCTCCCCTATTGACATGACATCTAAAAGACATTTTGAACTCGAAAAGCATAGTGCCCCAAGTATGGTACATTCTTCTCTTACTCCTTTCTCAGTGCAAGTGACTAACATTCAAGATTGGTCTCTCAAATCGGAGCACTGGCATCAAAAAGAACTGAGTGGCAAAACTCAGAATAGTTTCAAAACTGGAGTTGTTGAAATGAAAGACAGTGGCTACAAAGTTTCTGGCCCAGAGAATTTGTATTTGAAGCAGGGGATAGCAAACTTATCTGCAGAGGTTGTCTCTCTGAAGAGACTTATAGCCACACAACCAATCTCTGCTTCAGACTCTGGGTAAATTACTACTGAGTAAGAGCTGGGCATTTAGAAAGATGTCATTTGCAATAGAGCAGTCCGTTTTGTATTATGCTGAATTTTCACTGGACCTGTGATGTCATTTCACTGTGATGTGCACATGTTGTCTGTTTGGTGTCTTTTTGTGCACAGATGATGATGAAGATTAGATTGTGTTATCACTCTGCCTGTGTATAGTCTAATAGTTCATGCAAAGGCTGTATATATTGAACATTATTTTTGTTGTTCTATTATAAAGTGTGTAAGTTACCAGTTTCAATAAAGGATTGGTGACAAACACAGAACTCCGGCTCCATTGCATTTGATTTGATGGAAAAGAAAAATCAATTTAAGTTACAAAACTAAATATTAAGCTGTTTTACATTTTATATGGGGGAGTTTTCTCCCCTGAATAAGAGAAAACTGAAGTGCTAAGTTCAGCAAATAATTTGTTTTTCCAGGCTATCAGTTGGAAAACCTTCTAAAGAGAAAAGAAAAATAACAGTGAATTTTCTTGCATTCAAGACTAATTCACTAAATTACTTTATATTATATATTTTTCTGTAAAATTATGTTTTCTCTATAATTTTCTTAAGTATAAAAATCCAAGTTGTTTGGTAACAGCCTCTTCTTAGTTATCTACCCTTTAAGTATGACACATGGATGTGGGTAGTTGAGTCACTGACGCATTTTATTAAAGTCTGTTTTAAAAGAGTAGATAAAGACTGAGGATGAGGCATTTTTATGTTATTATAAGTCTTAACAGTTCTAGAGTATAACAACCTAGGGAACTAAGCTAAACACTAATTTTATTTAGTTGTTAAAATTTCAAAGAACACGTCAATTACCACATGCCAACATATATAATCTGAGTATATATAATGACATTTTAGAAGATTTGTTAATGACGAATAGAAAGAATGGCTCTATATCTTCAGATATTAGCTTAAAAATTATAACATAGAAGTCCAAAAAAAAAATCTTCCTAAGTAAATTGAGGATAAGACCATGATTGGTTATTTGTCCAAGACCCTCAGTTGCCTTATAGAAGTAAGCGTGGTCAAACGTGGACTCAGTGCTTCTGTTGCAGTGCGTGACTGGCATCTGCCTCTGCGTCTGGGATGGGGTGGGGTTGGGGGAAAGTTGTGGGGGTTGGTAGGCGGGCTGGGCATTAGTCAGGCACAGCTTTCTCCAGAGATAACTGCTCACTGAAGCCCTCTCCAGAATCATCTCTTTCCACACTGACCTCTTTTCTATTCTAGAAGTGGGTAAAAGACTTGAGCAGTCCTGGAACAGGTGCAGAGTGACAGTGACTCAGCCCTCATTCTCACTCGCATCTCATGTTGGCAGGGAGGCAAAATGCAGGCAGGAAGAGCCCAAGGGTAGCATCCCGTTTTAGGAGTCTGCAGTCTTTGTGACTGCCCGCTTTGAGCACAAGCCTGATTTTTGATATGCTAAATTTCCTGCACTTTCATATTTTTAAAAAGCATGGTGCTTTGTATTAAAGGCACTGCCAGTAACACACACACACACACACACACACACACACACACACACAGGTCATCCACTTTGTCCTTTCTGCCACAGGGGTCACTTTCCTCTCCGAAATCTGGCTCTTAGGGAAATGTGCCGCCTGGCTCCGCTCTTGGCCTTCTCTCTCCAGTATTTTACTAGTGGCTGGGTGAGGCTCAGAGGCTGACTCTTCTCATTTGTGAAAGTTATAAAGCAGGGAAGGAGAGCTAAAATATCCAATGGGAGTCAGGACCCAAAAGCCTTTGGCGGTCTAGATGGGTAGGATGAATCTAACAACACAAAATATAATAGGGATACAACGTAAAGCCAGGTTCCTACATTAAAAAAAAAAAAAAAAGCTATCCAAATTCACAATTGGGAGAAAAATAATAAAATAACTACATTTAAAAAAATGAGTTTTAGTTCCCTCAAGCTTACTAAGAGTCAACAACGGTGGAACGCTGGGTTGTGTCAATGCAAATAGCATTCCAAGCACAGGTGGCTGTCCTCCGTACCTGGGGTGCACACTTGATAAGAGGAGCAACAGCAGACTTTCCAAAGGAGATGGGCGAGTTTGTAGCCGTGAAGTAAGATAAAACACTAAGATAACTATTGGTAAATTGTCCAAAAAGGGATCAGCCTTACACTCTGGGCTACTGAAAGGGAGAATAAGTAGATAATAGCAAGAAAGGTAAATCTCGAGTAGTTTTCTTTTTTTTTTTTGGAAGAACTTTGATCTCTCAGAGCAGTGCGGAAGCAAACAGCACCTTCCCCGGTAATCTGTGAATATTAGCGCTCATGGTGTGTAACACACTCAGATGTCATCATTTGAACTCTTTTCCTTAGCCTTTTTTTGCCTTTTCATTTCAAGGATCGAAGTTATCATTGGGATCATGTTTAAAATGTGACTCGTGGCCGGGGGTGGTGGCTCACACCTATAATCCTAGCACTTTGGGAGGCCTAGGTGGGAGAATTGCTTGAGCCCAGGAGTTCGAGCCAAGACAGGGCAACATAGTGAGACCCTGTCTCTACCCCCACCCCCAAAACTCCCCCCAAATTAGCTGGGCATGGTGGCACATGCCTGCAGTCCTAACTGCAGGAGGATGAGGAGGAAGGATTGCTGGAGCCCAGGAGTTCGAGCTGTAGTGAGCTGCAATGGCACCACTGCACCCCAGACGGGCAATAGAGCAAGACCTTACTTATCTCAAAAGAAAAAAAATGTAACTCCTTAGGAATAAAAGGAATATCATCAACAAACAATTCCAATCCCACTAGAGACCAAGAAATGTAAAGTAAAATCACACCTTGACACTTTGGTTTCATGATGTTAACCAACCAAACACCACCGCCTCTCCTTCCCACTCACAGAGCCCCCAAGAATGACAGAAGATGTGTTTAAAACCAAATAAATGTATATTCAAAAATAAACACAAACCTCAGAGCTCTAGAAGGTTTAAGAATTCCCAGCAAAGTGGCTATCCGGCAGGCCCAGATAGTGGGAGGAAGCTGCAGTCAGGCACAACCCAAGCAAGCTCCCACTGGGTTCCGCCCCAGTGACTGAACAGGAGAGGCCTGTGGGGAACCTGAGTGATCCTCAGGGGCATTGTCTGGGCGAGGACACAGCAGCCACAGCCACCAGCCAGGCCAATCGCAGTAGGGAGCCACGCAGGGCAGAGTCGGGGGGTCGGAGGGGCCTGCGCCCCGATAGCCCCCTGCTCCCCTGTGCGGTGCACGCCTGTGCGTGCGTCCCGCAGGAGGGCTGCGTATCCTGGGTCCATTGTTTGGCCTTTTTTTGGTTTTCGGTTTTTTATTGTTGTGCCCATTTTTATAAAGAAGAATGCTCAGACTCTGAGAGGTTGACTTGTCGGAACTCCCAGCTGGCCATCAAAAGCGGCGGTCAGGTCAGGCACTTTGTTCTTACCCCCATATACCCGGGAAATGAGACTAAGGCATCTCTCCAACCTGCATGAGAAAAGGAGTATCCAAAGTGGCTTTCCTCTGTCAATCAGTGAAACTGCTGTCTAAGCATCTACTTGTATAGATGTATAACAACTGTGTAATAACTGTATTCTTTTTTATCCTCAACCAGCAAACATTCCCAAATAAAAACAGCCCCCATCAGTGTAGATCTTCCATTGCTCACAGATACGCACACGTGTTTCCTCTCCTGAAGTCAAATTCCTCACAAATAGGCACCTTTTTGACACACAGCCATTGTTAATTAAAACCTTAAAAGAAATCATGTTACATTTTTAAAAAAACTAGCAGCTGTTAAGCTCATTTTTGAAAACTATGAATTATTTCTCAGAAATGAAAATCATTGGCAGCACCCACCTGGTGTTTGTTGTTTTGTGTTCTGTGGGGCAGAGGTGGGGAGCTGTTGAAGTGTAGTATTAATTACCACTGAGATGTCTTGGGCTAGGCCACCAGCTACCTGCACCAGAAAAATTTAAATAAGAAAAACTTGTGGCCGTGTGTGGTGGCTCACATCTGTAATCCCAGCACTTTGGCATCACGAGGCGGGTGGATCACCTCAGGTCAAGGGTTCGAGACCAGCCTGGCCAACATGGTGAAACCCTGTCTCTACTAAAAACACAAAAATTAGCCAGGTGTGATGGCAGGCACCCGTATTCCCAGCTACTCAGGAGGCTGAGACAGGAGAATAACTTGAACCCAGAAGACAGAGGTTGCATTGAGCTGACATTGTGACACTGTACTCCAGCCTGGGTGACAAGAGCAAGACTCCATCTCAAAAAAAAAAAAAAAAAAAAACTTGCCAAGGATGTGAAATTGTGGCATACTCAAAATGCCAGTGAGGATACAGAAGTAAGAGAATATGCAGAATTATGAACCATAGTCTTCCCAGATAAATGTACACAAGGATATCTTCTGGAAAGGTAATATAAAATACAACTGGTTTAAAGAGTCAGCCACGCATGGTGGCTCACATCTGTAATCCCAGCACTTTGGGAGGCCGAGGCGGACGGATCACCTGAGGTCAGGAGTTCGAGACCAGCCTGGCCAACACGGTGAAGCCCGTCTCTACTAAAAATACAAAAATTAGTCGGGAGTGATGTGTGCGTCTGTAATCCCAGCTACTTGGGAGGCTGAGGCAGGAGAATTGCTTGAACCCAGGAGGTAGAGGTTGCAGTGAGCTGAGATCGTGCCACTGAACTCCAGCCTGAACGATAGGGCAAGACTCCATCTCGAGGGAAAAAAGAGAGAGAGAGAGAGAGAGAGAAAGAGCGAGCTTGGCAGTAATTCCCAGAGGTTGCTTATTTTGATTCTAGTGGACGTAAGGAAAAACTTAATTCAAGAACTAATGAAAATAAGACCCAGGGTAATATGAGCACCGGAGAACAGATGACACTTAGTGACGAAGAGGTGCTACTTAGAAAGTCGGGAGAGAGAAGCTGTCACTGCTAAGTCACGCTGGAGACCGGCAAAGAGTGGTTACTGTCTGCTGAGTATCGATAAGGCTACAGACAGGCAAACAGAAGTACTTCTGCAGAGCATTCGAAAGGAAACTAGTTCAGCTAAGTAGCCCAGACAGGTATGACGGCTATTTTTTACACCTCATTTTTGTCAATCTGATCCACTTGAGAAGGAAAAGGTTACTTTGGGGAAAATACCTTAATAAAGTCCAAGGTTCTGGAGGTCAAGAAACTTTTGAAAGAGCACATGGAAGAAATCAAGGTAGGAAAGGAGAGAGAAAAAGGAAGTTGTTCAAGAATAACATATCTATCTAACAAAAGGGAGATGAAGAAGAGGAAGGAAACTTAATAACCCCTGAAGTAAACATATTTCAGTATAACAGGGTTTAAAAAAAAAAAAAAAGTTGTTCTAACAGCTATGTCAGATTTCTAGTGAGAGAGGGAACTTTCTTTCCGAGAAAAGAACTTCGATATGATACCGGGGTCCCAGCAGAAACGCTAAAAACGGTGATGTTTATAGATGCCTGGCACAAACATAGTTCAGTTTCTTTGCAGAGAAACTGAGTCAGACGATGGTGGTGGTTTGTGCTTTTTCAGGGCAGCGAGGAGGATTACTTTTGAAAGGAAGAGGATGGAGGAGAAGAGAGAAGGGAGGGGACCCTGCCTGGCTAAAAAGCCAGTGCAGACTCCCTGTGGGTGGGCAGCCACAGGACCCAGAAAGCCACTGTCTGATTCGAAAGAGTTTCCATTGCTGAATGGAAACAGGCCAAAATATTTCCTCCTCAGATTTTCAGTAGGTCCTACTAGACTCAGAAATGCTTTTTGCGAGTGAGTTTTTGTTTGCGGGACTTTGTATGTGAGTGAGCATTCTGCAGAGCAGCTTTCTGAAAGCAGGAGCCCAAGGCCATGGCCATGAAGGCTGACCTGAGAAACCTGCAGAATCTGGAGGGAGACTTGGACTTTGATGACCCATGCACCTAAGACCTGGAGGTCATCTTATCTAGATCTCAGGGGTTGCAGCACCCCCACCTGCTCATTTTCAACAACCATGAATCGCCTAATGGATACCCAGTTCTGTGCAATGTGCTGTAAAGGAAACATAACAAAAAGAGACTATCTCCTTGTGAAGAGTTTTAAATCTACTTGTAAAGACCAAAATTCTAGAAGTAGTAAGAGCCAATAGAGTACATTATCAAGAGGTAGAATATGTAGAAAGAAATCTATCTGGCTGGGTGCAGTGGCTCACACCTGTAATCCCAGCACTTTGGGAGGCTGAGGCGGGCAGATCACAAGGTCAGGAGTTCAAGACCAGCCTGGCCAAGATGGTGAAACCCTGTCTCTACTAAAAGTACAAAAATTAGCAGGCGTGTGCCTGTAATCCCAACTACTCAGGAGGCTGAGGCAGAGAATTACTTGAACCCGGGAGGCGGAGGCCGCAGTGAGCCAAGATTGTGCCACTGCATTCCAGCCTGGGCGACAGAGAGAGACTCCGTCTCAAAAAAAAAAAAAAAAAGAAAGAAATGTATCTACCAAAGAAACTCAGAAAACAGAACTGGGCAGAAACTAAACGACGTTTTGGCAATTAAAGAACCTGGATTCGTCGGGTGTGGTAGTCACAACTGTATTCCCATCACTTTGGGAGGCTGAGGCAGGAGGATCGCTTGAGCTCAGGGGTTCAAGTCCAGCCTGGGCAACATGGGGAAACCCCATCTCTACAAAAAATTTAAAAATTAGCCGAGTGTGGTGGTGTGCGCCTGTAGTCCCAGCTGCCCAAGAGGCTGACGTAGGACAAGTACTTGAGCCCAGGAGGTTAAGGCTGCAGTGAGCCGCGATTGCACCATGGCACTCCAGCCTGGGCGACAGAGCAAGACCCTGTCTCAGGAAAAAAAAAAAAAAAGAAAGCGAAAAAGAAAGAACCTAGATGAGAAGGAAAATTTAGAACTTGGATGAGCAGGGAAGACGTGTTGGGCATGAATACTACTGTTGGGGGCAGGGCGTGGTAAAGTGATGAAATACTCTGCATCATTGCAGAAGGGAATTTATTCAGAGGATTAGTAACAGAATTCAAAGATAAACATAGAACCAGTTGCCAAAGGACCTTGAATTCCAGGCTTAAGAAAATGCCTTTGATTCACTTAGATGGCTGGAGGAAACGTAACCTTGTAACTGCTGCTGAAAGACCTACCAGGGGCATCAGCTAAAGGTGAATCCAGGTAGGAGAGTCAGGAGAGCAGGTGAGCAGGGGTCAAGAAAAAGATCTGGAGAAGCTGAAGAGCTCTTCCTTCCCTGGGTACATTAGTGCGTTCTGAACACTTCAACAGCAGTGAAATCCCGGCAGAGCCAGGGTCACTGAAGATGGTGCATTGTAATGAACCTACTCTTCATTTTCTGCAAAGTATGATAACTATCATGATGTTATTTTTTGCTTCTTCAGTTTGTAGTTGCTTTTGTCTTGTATGCCCCAAGTGGCACCTAATATCATACCAACATCAATACAGAACAAAATTGGGATAACTACTGAGATAATTCAAGGGAAAATATTCTGAATTTTTTGATATTGTAAATGAGTGTGTTTCTAGAAAAATCAAGATAATTCTCTATATTTTCCACTTTACTTGCTGTGAACATGCAAATTAGGCCTAAAGCTTGCAAAACACATTTAAAAACTCATTTTCTCCAGGTAGAAAGAAGCATCTCAGCACCTCCTCAGGGTCATGGAATAAGGCGGAAATGAGGGAAGTGTCACTCTTCCCATTCATTAAGTTTGAGAGTAAATTAGCCTCAGGCCAGAAAGTTCTAGGATAGAGCAAAGTGTACTATAGGCCGAGCATGGTGGCTCACGCCTGAAATTCCAGCACTTTGGGAGGCCGAGGCAGGCAGATCACCTGAGGTCACGAGTTCAAGACCAGCCTGGCCAACATGGTGAAATCCTGTCTCTATTAAAAGTACAAAGAATACAGCTGGGACACACCTGTAGTCCCAGCTACTCAAAAGGCTGAGGCAAGAGAATCGATTGAACCCAGGAGGTGGAGGTTGCAGTGAGCCGAGATCACACCACTGCACTCCAGCCTCGGCAACAGAGCGAGGCCCTTGTCTCAAAAAAAAAAAAAAGAAGAAAGAAAGAAAGAAAAGTATGCTGCAATAACTGGTGAAAGCCCCAAGGTGGGGTGGCTCTTGCCTGTAATCCCAGCACTTTGAAAGGACAAGGCAGAAGGATCCCTTGAAGCAGGAGTTTAAGACCAGCCTGGGCAACACTGCAAGACCCCGTCTCTATAAAAATTTTAAAATTAGCTGAGGTGGTGGTGGGCACCTGCAGTCCCAGCTGCTTGGGAGGGTGAGGTGGAAAGATTGCTTGAGCCCAGGAGTTTGAGACTGCAGTGAGCTATGATAGCTCCATTGCACTCCAGCCTGGGTGACGGCGAGACCTTGTCTCTTTAAAAAAAAAAAATTCAAACTTCTTTTTTCCTCTCTGTGCTTCATATTGGGTAATAAATAAATAACTGGGGAAAGCAATCAAAAATGGCTAAGCAGAAGAAAATACAAGCGATGGCTAGAGCCTGCTACTTTTATTTGTCCCTGCCTAATGCACTTGCCAAGTTCTGTTATATTTCAGTACCATGAATAGCATACCAAAACTTAAACGGTGACTTACACGTGCAGTAACGCATGTTTATGATGAAAGCGTAAGAAAGAATGAACAACAGGTCATTTTTTAGTATGCCTTTTATGTACTTTAAACATACACAGTCACAGTGAGTGCTAAGGCGAGAGCCCTGCTGGCATTTCCTTTGCCCCCTCTTCCCACAATTGTGATTGAAGAACTAGGTGACCAGGCCGCGAGTGACAACAGATTTGGAAGCTGCTTCAGAGGAATGTTCTGCATTTGCAGAGGGGAATTGTTTCCCTGGGGACATGGCTGGCACAGCTGGACTCCATGAGCCCCAACTCCCGAGGAAGTGTGGTACTCTGGGCTTCTGCACGACGCCACTAACATTCACTGTACTTTGAGAGCTCTTTCTGTGTCCCAGAAATAGCCTTTCACAGAGCTTGGCAGGGAAATGTCAGTCACTTGGCCACGTGCACAGAGTGGGTACGTGGGGAGAAGGAGGTGACTTTGAGAGCCACACTCCTAATCACTGTGCAACACTGCCTTAGGTCTGAGCTGGTAGCATTTTTAAGGGCAAAAAAAATCATGGAGGAGAGGATGAGAAGTACAGTAATTATTCTATCCCATCAGTTTAGGCCGCAAGAGCCTGAACTAGTCTGTGGGCTACCACCACTGTCCCCAGTGCCAGCGAGCCCTGCACCGTCTACCACGCTGTGCCCACTGCTACAGGCCGACCATCTCCCCAAAGCCCACATGGAGACACACTGCCCACCTTCTTTTTTTGTGGGGACAGGGTCTCACTCTGTCGCCCAGGCTGGAGTGCAGTGGTGCAATCATGGCTCACTGCAGCCTTGACCTTGATGATTGCTTGCATGGCTCAAGCAGTCATCCTGCCTCAGCCTTCCAAGTAGCTGGGATTACAGGTTAGTGCCACCATTTTTTTTAAAACGTCACATTTAAAGTTTTTAAATTTTACATTTAAAGTTTGTGCCACCATAATTTTAAAATTTTTTTTTGTAGAGACAGGGTTTCATGATGTTGCTCTGGCTGGTCTAGAACTTCTGTGCTCAAGCAATCCTTCTGTGCTCAAGCAAGCCTTCCAAAATGCTGGGATTATAGGCATGAGCCACTGTGTCTGGCCACATTGCCCACCTTCTAAAAACCTCAGGAGACCCTCTTGGTTACAAATAACAACGCCCAAACCTCCTTGTCTGAAACTTAAGGCCCTCAACATTTCAGCTGACACTAACCTTTCCCAGCATATCTCCCATCCTCTGTGAATTCCAGACTGTGGGTTGCAACTGCACTGGCTTGTGCCATTAATGCCATGGACGCTAGCCAGCGTTTCAGATGCAGGAACAGATGACATGGCAGTGCATTCAAGGTAGCAAGTCTAGCTGTGGTTTTAAGAAACACACATCCTGATAAGTTTCCATTTACAATGTAAAATGCATCTCTTATGATAGGTCTCTACTGAATTAAAGTCTCGAAAGCCGTGATTTCATACCACTGATGTGAACTATTCTCCCCGGAACCCAGGAAGCCCACAGAGAGACTTTACTGGCCTCTGGGAGGCAAAAGAAGGGGGCATGAAAGCCTAGGTCTCAAGGCCCGGTTCTCCTCCCATTAGTGCTCCGTGTGTGTGTGTGTGTGTGTGTGTGTNTGTGTGTGTGTGTGTGTGTGTGTGTGTGTGTGTGTGGTATTGGGTGTCTGCCTGGTAGAAGAGTTCTGCTCTTCCCTACTCTGTGACAACATTCTTCATGACCCCACGTCTTGGGTGCTCTTCTGCTTCCACGTCTATAGCACATGCCTGCCCTAGCCTCCATCATACAGCTCTTTTCCTGTAGCATTATTCAAAGTAAATTCTGATACAAGAAAATTAGGACTACCTTTTCAAGACTATCATTTTCTAGGTTAGATAATACCTGTGTACTACTGGCATTACTGTTCTTTCCATCCAAAAATTAGCCCTCTTAAATGGTACCAAACAACTTGAATAAATTAAGTAGTACCTTGCCAGGTTCTGGAAACACAAAATAAAAATGTCCTGGTATTTTAGACCAGTGGTTTCCAACTTTTGTGTATCCCACCGTCCTAGCTATTAAAAAAAGAAGAAAGAAAAAGAAAGAAAGAAAGAGAGAGAGAGAGAGGAAGGAAGGAAGGAAGGAAGGAAGGAAGGAAGGAAGGAAGGGAGGAAGGAAAGGACATCTATCTATGTATCTATTATCTACTTTCCTACCTATCTATCAACCATCTATCATCTATCTATCATCTGTCTATCCACCCATTCACTCATCCATCTAGCCGTTATCTATTTACCTATGTACCCATACATACATCATACATCTATCTATCTACCTATGTATCTTTTTATCCATCCATCCACCCATCCATCTATTTGATGAGAGAGAAAGTGCAGGTACTAAAGTCAGTTAGAACATTAAATATTAATGAACCTTGCTGAGCGGGGTGGCTCATGCCTGTAATCCTAGCACTTTGGGAGGCCAAGGTGGGCAGATCACTTGAGGCCAGGAGTTTGAAATCAGCCTGACCAACATGACAAAACACTGTCTCTACTACAAATACAAAAATTAGCTGGGCATGGTGGCACACACCTGTAATCCCAGCTACTCACGTGACTGAAGCACAAGAATTGCTTGAACCCAGGAGGCAGAGGTTGCAGTGAGCCATTGCACTCCAGCCTGGATGACAGAGTGGAGACCTGTCTCAAAAACAGGAATAAATAAAATAAATATTATTAAAGCTTAATGTATCTTATTTTCAGACAAATAAATATGAAAAATAATTCAAATATTCTCCCTGCATTACAAAGGATAATTCTGTAAACATACTGGGCATCATCCTTGGACCCCAGTAAAGACCACTGCTTTGCATGAGGAGGGATTGGAGGTAGAGGAATGGTAGCTCTTCATATACTTAATCAGCTAATTGGCTTTTTACCAAAAAAAAACAAAAAACAAAAAACAAAAAAACTAAGGCACATTTTGACATCTCAGTTTAAAGCTCTTAGATATTTCCAAATGTTAAAAATATACACACATCTCTATTTCTTCTTCTCCGTATTTCTTCTCACCAGCTTGGGTTTTAATGGATAAGATAGCCTTACAGATCGTTTCCAGTTTTGAACTATTTTTGACACCTACACTATATTTTGAAATTGAGGCTATGTTTGTCTTATAAAATGCCTAAGACTTGTTTATTACCTAAAAATGAACAAGGAAAGTCAGAGCCTGCCCTAGTGTTCTTCCAGTGGTCAGGAAAAAGCTTCTACCACAGAGCAGTTTAATGAGGCAATGGGAAACTACATAAAGTTTGGCTTTGAATCCATCAGGGATTGTGTTGATTCAAGGTACCAGATAGCTCTTTATAGAATATAAGTTCCCCCTTCATTTTATTACTATTACTTTTTGAGACAGAGTTTCGCTCTTGTTGCCCAGGCTGGAGTGCAATGCTGTGATCTCGGCTCACTGCAACCTCTGCCTCCCAGGTTCAAGCGAATTTTCCTGCCTCAGTCTCCTGAGTAGCTGGGATTACAGGCATGTGCCACCATGCCCAGCTAATTTTTATTTATTTATTTATTTATTTATTTTGTATTTTTAGTAGAGACAGGGTTTTACTATGTTGGCCAGGCTGATCTTGAACTCCTGACCTCAGGCGACCCACTCTCCTAGGCCTCCCAAAGTGCTGGGATTACAGGTGTGAGCTCCTGTGCCCGGCCAAGTTCCTCCTTTAAAAGTTGTAAATTGTTTCAGGGCTAGCATTCAAATAGGCTTTGAGGGAAAGCAATCGCCTATTAAATTCTTTGTGAGAAACATCTCCGGATTAAACTTGTGAGGGATTCCATCTAGTCTCTGATCTTTGAGCTTCTTTATAATTACAACTGACCCCAAAGTCATTCTATTTTGCAATTTTCTACCTTGGGTTCCAGCAGCCTTCATGATATTTGTAAGATATTAAAATTACCATCTGCTATTGCTTACTATGTCTTAGGCTTCTGATGTGATAAAAGTATTAATTATTTTAAGCAGTACATTTTTAAACTTCTTATCCTCTTTTATGAAATGCTCACTAATGAATTCTTATTAAGCCATTAAGGTAAGTACGACAATTTATTATTACATTTTTCTTTTTCTATAAAGTGGGAACAGCTTGTCTGGATTTGCATCTATAATGGTAACAGAAGCTTTAAGAACATCTGCTTTGGTGTTAACTTCTAATAGGCCTTGCATGGAGCAATCTGTTCTCCATGTATGGGACTCAGTCATTATTCACGTTCCTGAGAAAAGATGGCACCAAGTCAACTACTGCTGGTTTTATTTGTATTGTTTGTAAGTCATTTTATTTTTTTGCTGTAGATATCCTGTAATTGAAACATACTACTTACTTACAAGAATTCTACTAAAATTCCATTTCTACACTAGGACTAAAGTATTAAATTAGGAAGAGACATACATAGTACATTCAAGGAATGCGTATTTTGTGAATCTTTGAGGTATTCTTGCCATTTGAGGAATTCCTGAAATGAGTCATAACCCACAGGACATGTATCCGCAGAACTTGTGTTGTGTGACTCGCAGCGGCAAGTCATTTACAACCAGTTTTACACATGTTTGTCTGGTTTAACTTCCTAAAATACAAATGTGATCAACCCAATCTTCTGATTTCTTACTTTACAGACTAAGCTTTGCTATTCAAAGTGTGGTACAGGCTCCAGCAGTGAGAATCTGACATGGAGTCTTCTAGAAATGCAGACTAGCAGGCCCCTCTCAGAATTAGAATCTGCATTCTAACAAAATCCCCGGGTGATACATCATACTCATTAAAATGTGAGAAGTAAGATCTACAGGAACGGCCCCCAAAAAAGTCTGTCTTGGTGAAATTAGTGAAAAATGAAGAACACAGTGAGTCTGTCATAAAGCTAAAGGTATCTAACGTTTTTAGCAGACAAGTATGAAATCTCCCCCTCCCCCCACTGCCATCCTCCAATCTGTTCTCCACCCACAGCATCCCCGTTCCCACCTTGCACAACTCTGCACCTTCGCACATGAAGCTTCTTCCATTGGGAATCCCCATCCCTGTCTGACACACTCCTTTGAATTCTTCAAGACCCACTCAGTTTCTACCACATCTGTAGAGACGTTCTCACTGGTGTCCCTACAATGCCGTACTCATGCTGTGATTGTATGTTTCTCACATTATATAAAATATTGTTCATGTGTCTGTCAACACACCTAGACCATGTGCTCCTCAAAAGCAGAGACTGTGTTCTCTCCGTCATTGTCTCCTCAACTCCTAAGAAAGATAGACACAAACTAGTTGCTCAATATGTTTGCTGAATGAATGTGACCTATGTGGAAATAAGCACCAGCAGAGACAGTTATTGTGAAATACTCCATTTGATAGGTTGAACGTGGTAGATGGAAAGGCTGTCAGTTCAGGAGACCACTTGCGAGAAGACTTTGGTCAAGCCCCTTAATCCTTCTGTGCCTCAGTTTCTTCACTTGTAAAATAAGAATACCTGATTTCTCTCAAGGCATTGGATTATTCTGAGGAATTATGAAAGAATCTTTAAAAGTTAAAAAACAGGAACATCAAACACATGGTTAAACATCAATATGAGGCAGTTATCTTTTATTTAATGTACCATTAGAATGAAGACATACGATATACAAGTATTTGTGGCTCTTTTGGTTTTCTAGAGCTGCTGTAACAAAGTCCCACAGTCTAGGGGCTTAAACAACAAAAATCTATTTTCTGGTAGTTCTGGAGGCTAGAAGTTCAGGATAAGGTGTTGGCAGGGTTGCCTCCTTCTGAAGCCTCTCTCCTTGGCTTGCAGATAGATGATGTCTTCTCCCTGCATCTTCACATGGTCTTCTGTGTGTGTCTGTGTCCTCTAACTCTCTCTTTTTATAAAGACACCTGTCAGATTGGATGAGAACCCACCCTACTGACCTCATTTTAACTTAATTACCTCTTTAAAGACCCTGTCTCCAAATATAATCACATCCTGAAGTACCAGGTGTTAGGACTTCCACTTACAAATTTTGAGGAGGACAATTCAGCTCTTAATAGTGACTTATTTAACTTTATACAATACGTATTTGTGGCTTTTTAATACAGCCAAGGCACCTCCTACCTGCTCCATCCATTCCTCAAATCCAGCCGGTTGTTAGGGATCCCGATTTTTTTTCCAACAGTAGGCCATTCAGAAATGCAAAGCACCATTCAGTTAATAATGGTGCGCCAAGATGGTTCAGACTTGGTAAGTGGGATTTCATTCGAACATGACTCAAGTGGAGAAGGAGGTTTTTACAATATTTTTAACATTATAAAAAAATAAAAGAAACATAATATAGAAGTATAGAAAGAAAAATTTAAAACATCCCCTTCCCTAATCTGATCCCCTCAAGATGACCAATGTTAAGTGGTTTAATGTATATTTTTCCATATTAAAAATGCTTATATATGCAAACCTACACAAAAACATATGCACATATGGAGTCTCCATATGGAGGCATTTTCACACCCATTTTACTTTTGTCAGTAACCCATCATACTGTCTCAGTTTCATGATGTAATTGCAGTGGAATTACATTTAACAGCTCAAAATTACATATAATCAACACATTTCAATGGGGGTGGAGGAGGCAAGCAATGTGCCTCTTACTTGCTGGTGAGCCCCAGCACTCTGCTACCTCCTCATGCAGACTTTAGTCGGTTGGCCACCATGACGCTTAATTTTAGGTGTCGACTTGACTAGACTTAAAGGACACCCAGATGCTGGTAAAGCATTATTTCCGGGTGTATTTGTAAGAGTGTTTCTGGAAAAGATTACCATTTGAATTGGTAGCCTGAGTAAAGAAGGTAGCTCTTCCCAGTGTGAGTGGGTATCATCTAATTTGTTAAGGGCCCACACAGAACAAAAGAGCAGAGGAGGGGCGAATTTGATCTCTTCCATTTGAGCTAGGACATCCATCTTCTCCTGGCCTCAGACATCAGCACTCTGGGTTCTCCGGCATTTGGACTCCGAGACTGACACCATCATTTCACTGTTTCAGATTCTCAGGCCTTCAAACTCAAACTAAATTACATCACTGGCTTTCCTGAGTCTCCAGCTTGCAGACAACAAATTGTGGGACTCCTTGAGCCTCCATAATTACATGAGCCAATTCCTATGCTAAATCAATTCCTCTCTCTCGTGTGTGTGTGTGTGTGTGTGTATAAAACTGTATACAACGCCACAGTGAACTCTTAACTCACAAGAGTCAACCTCTAAGATGCTGTCCTCTGTTTTGTAGCTTTATACTAATTTCTTTTCTTTTCTTTTCTTTCTTTCTTTTTTTTTTTTTTCTGAGATGGAGCCTTGTTCTCTTGCTAGGCTGGAGTGCAGTGGCATGATCTCAGCTCACTGCAACCTCTGCCTCCCGGGTTCAAGTGATTCTCCTGCCTCAGCCTCCTGATTAGCTGGGATTACAGGAGCCTGCCACCACACCCAGCTAATTTGTGTATTTTTAGTAGAGACCGGTTTCACCATGTTGACCAGGTTGGTCTTGAACTCCTGATCTCAGGTGATCCACCCGCCTCGGCCGCCCAAAGTGCTGCAATTACAGGCATGAGTGTACTGATTTCTCGAGTCACTTGAAGCACAGGTCTCTCATTTTTAAGAAGCTAAATTTACTTACTACTATGCTTAATTTAAATATTGTTTTTCTGGCTTTAATAATGTCTTGTCTTTAGAAAATTATCACATATGTTCATATTCCGATGTGATTAAATGCTTGCAACTATTTTTTTTTCTGTTTCCTTTCCTAATATTTAAGGCACTATGCCTTGTGGCTTAGCCCCTTTCCTTTCCATTTCCCTCTAGGGCACCAGCTCCCCACAAAGATGAGGAAGCAAACACTTGTATCAGCTACAGCAGTTGTCCAATTCTATCAGTGATTGAGCAAGTAGATCTTATTCTAGAACCTGGTACTGGCAGGCTCATTTGGCCTACAGATAGAAAGCCATGTTTGCTAATAGCCGTGTTAGTTATAAAAGCAATAGAAGAAAATGTGAGATAACACAAAAATGAATGTTGGCTTTGTCTCCCTCCCTAGTCCCGTTGTCAACAGGTTGCAGTATTAGAGTATAAAATGCATCGCATTACGTGCATGTTTTGGTGGTGTTTGTTAATAATCAATTCTGCTATGGAAGGAAAAAAGTGGAAAGGAGGAAACTTAAGAAAGAAATATAGATGAGTAGTAAGTATGTAGCTTGGAAGGCATCCATGAGATTCCCAAGATACGTTAGATAAAGAAAGTGGGTAGCAAGCAAAGCCTGAGAGAATGGACTGAGAGATACCCAATATACATTACTCTAAGTATACAGGAGGCACGTGAGGCACTACATATTCATGAGGTTTTAATTCAACCACCCATCGGTGACACCCTTTCTGGCCCTACCTGTTCTCTGTCTAAGAAAAGCAAATAAAACCCTTATCTGCTCAGCAGGCTAATTGACAAGCGATCAAGGGGCCAGGCATCCTTGCCCCCTTGGTGCCAGGCACCTCCTGTGATTGGACACCCTGGCTCAAACCTCAACACTAGTCCTTATAACATCAACACTAGTCCTTATAACATAGGGACAGCGGATGAGACAGAGACAGATGACAGACACACTACCTGAACACTGTCATGTACCAGGATTGAGAGAGCATGGCCCTTCATCCTGCTCACGCCCTACGCTAAGTCTGCTAACTAACCCTATTTCTTTTCCCTTGCATCTCCGTGTGTGTTTTAAATTGACTTAATACATTAAGTGTTTGGAAGAGCTTAACTTGTCCGGTAAGACTTTCTGTTCTGTGACCTCTGGAACCACTTGGCTGTTAATGTCAAGTTGGTGATGAGTATGGGATGAATCCCAACTAAATTAACAGGAAAACGAGGTCACATTGCAGAAAGACTCTCTGAAATCAACGCCATACTTAAAAGGAAAACCTCCGGTCTAGGAAGACTATGAAGAACTGACTCATGGTCTAGTGTAGAAAAGGCATTAAACAAGAATTTAGGAAATAAATCCAGGTTAAAACTCAATGCAGTCCTAACCAAATCCACAGCAGTGAAAACAAAAAGCAAAAACCTAGAGCCAAAGGCGATGGCTTCAGTGTCAGTGGGAGCTTTGATAATGTGCATAGGCAGAAGTTATGGCAGAAATCAGACTATAGTAGCAACTGCCCACCTCTGGGAGCTGACCCTGGGGAGTCTTTGACAGCACCCCCACCTCTACCTGGAGGATACAAAGAGGATCACTACGATTGACCAACAGAGTGATCATATTCTTCAAAACCAGGAAGTACTGTTTGTGGTCCTGTTGCTCAAATCAAAGAAATGCGGGGCTTATACTAGGTCAGACTTAAAACAAATGATAGGAGAATTTAGTTAAATCTCAAGAAACATAATGAATTAGCAGACTGGATTAAAACAATTCTAGGCTGGATTTTAAAAATCCCAGCACTTTGGGAGGCCGAAGTGGAGGAGTCACTTGAAGCCAGGAGTTGGAGACCAGCCTGGACAACAAAGCATGTCTCTACAAAAATAAAAAATAAAGATAAAATAACCCCGCATGGTGGTGTGGACCTATAGTCCCAATTACTTGGTAGACTAAAGTGGGAGAATCGCTTGAGGAGTTTGAGGTTACAGTGTGCTGTAATCGCATCACTGCACTCCAGCCTGAGCGACAGAGTGAGAGTGTTTAAAAAAAAAAAAAAAAAAAAAACCACGCCGGGAGCGGTGGCTCACGCCTGAAATCTCAGCGCTTTGGGAGGCTGAGACGGGCACATCACTTGAGGCCCAGAGTTTGAGACCAGCCTGGCCAACATGGTGAAAACTTATCTCTACTAAAAATACAAAAATGATCTGGGTATGGCGGTGCGCCTCTGTAATCCCAGCTACTTGGGTGGCCGAGGCATGAGAATTGTTTGAACCAGGGAGGTGGAGGTTGCAGTGAGCCAATATTGCACTATTGCACTCAAGCCTGAGTGATGACAGGGTGAGACTCTGTCTCAAAAATAAATAAAAACAAATGACAGAATTTAACTAAGTCTCAAGAAACACAATGAATTCACAGAATGGATTAAAAAAATTCTGGGCCAGGCATGGTGGTCACACTTATAATCCCAGCACTTCGGGAGGCTAAGACAGAAGGGTCACTTGAAACCAGGAGTTTGAGAGCAGCCTGATCAACAAAGCACGTCTCCACAAAAATATTTTTAGAAATAAAATAACCCAGTGTGGTGGCATGCACCTATGGGTCCCAGTCAATTTGTAGGCTAAGGTGGCAGGATCGCTTGAGGAGTTCAAGGTTACAGTGTGCTATAATCACACGAGTACACTCCAGCCGGGGTGACAGAGTGAGATCGTTACTCCAAAGAAAAATTCTGTTCAGAACACCTCTATCATTTTAGTTTTTGTCTTTGTCTTTTCAAGAATGTCTTATAAATGGAATCACATGGCATTTAACATTTTGAGTCAGGCTTCTTTCACTTAGCACAGTACCTTTGAGATGATCCAAGCTGTTGCGTGTATCAACAGTTGGCTCCTTTTTATTGCAGAGTAGAATACCATCGTATGGCTGGACCACCATATGTTAGCCATTCACTCTTTGAAAGACATTTGGGTTGTTTCCAGTTTGGGGCTATTACAAGTAAAGCTTGTGCAAGGTTTTATGTGAAAAGAACTTTTCAGGCCGGGTGCAGTGGCTCATGCCTGTAATCCCAGCACTTTGGGAGGCCGAGGTTGGTGGATCACTTGAGGTCAGGAGTTCGAGACCAGCATGACCAACATAGTGAAACCCCGTCTCTACTAAAAATACAAAAGTAGCTGGGCATGGTGGCACACGCCTATAATCCCAGCTACTTGAGAGGCTGAGGCAGGAGAATCGCTTGAACTCAGGAGGCGGAGGTTGTGGTGAGCCAAGATTAGGCCCCTGCACTCCAGCCTGGGCAACAAGAGCAAAACTCCGTCTAAAAAAAGAACTTTTCATTTCTCTAGGGCCAAAACCCAGGGGTGGGGTTGCTGGGTCATATGTAAGTGTGTGTTTAACTCTTGAGAAACCGTCAAACCCTTTTCAAAGTGATGGCACCGTTTTGCATTCCCCTGGCAATGCATGAGGCTTCCGGCTGCTTCCTATCCTTCCCAGCACCCAGTATTGTCAGTATTTTTTATGGTACTCATTCTAATAGGTGCCTAGTGGTTCCTCCTTATTTTTTTCTCTGTCTCTTTATAAGCAACTTTGAAGATTAATTCATCATAAAAGAAAAAACAAAACATTGTCATTTATTAAATACCTGAAAGAAAAATAATAGAGTGTAGCTGAGGAAAAGAATCCATTCAGCCAAAATAGCAATAAACTATTTAGGCATTACTCAAAGACAGTCTTTAGTACTAGATGTTATAAAGGAAAAATAAAAATAACAGCTCTTCCTCTCTGGCAAAAAAAAAAAAAAATACACAGAGGCCCAGAGAGACATTTGAGTACTGGAGACATATATTTTAAACTCGGGTAACCTCTTTATGCAGTTACTGGAAGACTTGGGACATTGGGAGAAGACTCTCACAACAGCTCACCCTTGACCCACCTGAGCAAGCTGGTCTCACCTCCCTCCTATTCTCCCCATCCCTTTACCTGGAAATCACTATTTTGGATAACCGTGCTTTCTTGTCTCTGACATCAGCAAGTAGGTGGTTGGACAGTCTGAATCAAATACATTGACACATCGATTTACAAAGATACATACACATACACACACACCCCCCACACCACACACATACTACAATAGTATACCGGGCATTACAACAAACTGGAAACCAGCCAGCAACACTGAACACTACAAGGGCAATGGTTGGATTTACCCCCGGCCATAGTGGGGATACAGCCTCTCTACTCAGGTAAAATGAAGAGGAACATCACAGAAGAGGCTGAGAACCTGTGGTGTGTCATTTGCTGTGGGCCTGCTGGGGTCTAACAAAGCTTGGAGGGGTTAGGGGGTGGGAAGACCCTTGAGGGGAAGGCCCCGGGGACTTGGGTCCTCCCTGTTCAAAGCTCTCAGACAGGTAGTGCCTGAGGCCCTGGGTATGCTCTGCTGAAACTCCCAGGGGCCGAGCCTGGCCAGGCTCAGCCAAAGGTGGAGAAATGTGTCAAGTTGGCTGAATTACAAGCTATGCTAAAAGACGTAACTGGGGACATATCTTACACTGATTCCTAAACAATACCAAGTGGTGTAACTACTTGATCTGCACATGGACAGACTACAAACTGGGAAGTTGATGGCAAAAGGGTGGCAAAATCTAGCAAAAAATCATAAAAATTTAAAAAGAAAGAAAGAAAAGGCCGGGTGTGTTTCGTGCCTGTAGTCTCAGTTACTCAGTAGGCTGAAGTGGGAGGTCGTTTGAGCTCAAGTGTTCAAGGCTGCAGTGTACTGTGATTGTGCCTGTGAATGGCCACTGTGCTCCAGCCTGGGCAACATAGTGAGACCCTATCTCTAAAAAATGTTTAAAGATTAAAAAAAAAAAAAACCCAACCAACAAAACAAACTCGCAAGCACAAAGAACACTGCCACGTAGCCCAACCCTCACCTTAAAGAAATATCCAAAGCCATATAACAGGAGTCAATGGACAAAGTAACTCAGGAGAGTATATACAAGACTGTAGTACACAAGGAGCAGTAAAAAATAAACATAAATTAAGCATAGTAAGAGATTAACAACAATAACTCATAATAAAATAGAACAATTTAAGAATATACTGAAATAAAAGTTATATTAATGTAGTCTCTGTCTCAAAATGTCTTATTGTACTGTACTCACCTATTTGTGGAAGTCGCTTGACTGTGGGTAATTGAAACCATGGAAAGTGAAACCCTGACTAAGGGACACTACTGTACACTAATCAAACAAAAACAAAACTTTGCAAGTGACACTTTTGAAAAAAAAAAAAAAACCACCAAAAACCCCCATAAATTATCCCACAGAATATAGTAAATTGTGTTTCTGAAGACTGAGGACACTCAGGAACAAATTCTCTGACAAGAAGAATTGAACAAAGACACATTCCTTTAAACAATGAGGCTATTTTACCAGCTCTCCAAAAATGTGAACCATGCCATGCTAATGAAGTCAGTCTTTCACCTGTCAATGGAGAGATTGACAGATCAGAGGAAACAAACTGAGACAAAGATGGCAGATGGGTTATGGGCAAGTCTTACCCAGACCCCTGTCATGGAGCAGAGAAATACTGTCTCACCACCTAAGATACAAACTCAGCACTAGCATTTGCTGTCCGGGCAGATCTGCAATTCCTGGCCACTACTGCAGGGTCCTGCCATCTCTCCAAAAATGACACCTGCTTACAAGCAGAAAATGATCAGAGAAAATGACCAGCGTACTTCACAACTCAGGTGGTCCAGGTAGGGGCAGAGATACATAGGCTTATCCATTTAAATAGGGCTTTTATCTCCCCTTGAACTCTGAGTTGGGAATTAGATAAAGTTCCTCTTACTAATTTGGCCTACAGAACTTGAAGAAGCACCAATTTAAAATAGGCCGGGGGCAAAAACAAAAAGCAAGAACGAAATTGGGGTGGGTGACAAAATAAACTTTTAATGTTTTAAGGGTGTTAGTCTTTCAACATAAGTCCTTGTCTTACGGAAGTGGCCAAGAGAGTCCATAAATAACAATGACTAGCTAGATAACTAGATAAACCAAAACGCCAAAAAAAAAAAAATATATATATATATATATATATATAGAAAACGTCAGTACTATTAAGTACAATTTATTTCATATATATTTTTTGAGACGGAGTCTTGCTCTGTCACCCAGGCTGGAGTGCAGTGGCGCGATCTCGGCTTACGGCAACCTCTTCCTCCAGGGTTCAAGCGATTCTCCTGCCTCAACCTCCTGAGTAGCTGAGACTACAGGCGTGCGCCACCATGCCCGGCGAATTTTTGTAGTTTTAGTAGAGACGGGGGTTTCACTGTGTTGGTCAGGCTGGTCTTGAACTCCTGATCTTGTGATCTGCCCGCTTTGGCCGTCTGAAGTGCTGGGATTACAGGTGTGAGCCACCACACTTGGCAGTACAATTTAAATGAACTGTAACATTTGGTTGATAAATGCAGAAGTTTATAAATTGTATGGAGAACATCATGGGTGGGCGGGCTCAGTGGCTCACGCCTGTGATCCCAACACTTTGGGAAGCAGAGGTGGGAGGATTCCTTGAGGCCAGGAGTTTGAAACCAGTCTGGGCAACGTAGAGAGCTCCTATGCCTACAGAAAAAAAAAAAAAAAAAAAAAGAATAAACTAGCTGGGCATGGTGGTGCATGCCTGTAGACCCAGTTACTCAGGAGACTGGGAGACTGAAGCTGGAGGATCACTGGAGACCAGGAGTTTGAGGCTGCAGTGAGTCATGATTGCTCACTCCAGTCTGGGTGACAGTGAGACCCCAACTCTGAAAAGAATGAAGAACATCAAGGGTTATATTCCTATTTAGTATGAATACTTGAATACAGTATATTAGTACCCACAATATATTTAAAACTAAGTATATTCAAAAACATTTATTTGTCTTCTCTCTAACCTCATTATTTTATACTTTCTAAATTTCCTCTGTTGATTTCATGGGTCAGATAAATTATCATTCTTTGCACAAAATATGTAAAGGCATAAAAAATATAAATATATGTATTTAGCTAAATTAAATAGCAACTGCTGTTTTCTAAAAAGATTTGTTCCCATAAACCTCAAATAATAGTGTAAAACAGCTCACTTTTGTTATCTGCATGTGATTTTTTCTTTTTTTTTTTTTTTTTGAGAGATAGGGTCTCACTGTGTTGGCCAGGCCTGGTCTAGAACTTCTGAGCTCAAGAGATCCACCTGCCTCGGCCTCCCAAAGTGCTGGGATTACAGGCATGAGCCATCATGCCCAACCCTGTATGTGATTTTTTTTTTTTTTTTTTTTTTGAGATGGAGCCTGGCTCTGTCTCCCAGGCTGGAGTGCAACAGTGCGATCTTGGCTCACTGCAACCTCGGCCTCCCTGGTTGAAATGATTTTCCTACCCCAGCCTCCCGAGTAGCTGGGATTACAGGCATGCACCACCACCCCCAGCTAATTTTTGTATTTTTAGTAGGGAGAGGGTTTTGCCATGTTAGCCAGGCTGGTGTCAAATTCCTGACCTTGGGTGATCCACCCACCTCGGCCTCCCAAAGTGCTGGGATTATAGGCATGAGCCAACATGCCCAGCCCTTCATGTGATTTTTAAATATTGTCCCTTTGATTTTTAAAATCAACAATGATTATATCACACTTTAAATATAATTTTTGACATCTGTAATTGTCTTCAAGACCTATGACTAATATTCAATTAAGGTAATAAATAATATTGTCATCTGAAATCTTTTGTGACTAAAATGCATAAATAAGAACAGAGATTACAGAAGTGATACACCACTCTGTAATAACGTATTTGCTCTTTGCAAAGCTAAAATTAAGATGGTACATTTATATGAGGTATATTGCTTTAGATAATAAATGATATTTAATTTATCAATATTTATTTTTAAAAGCTGAAGTTAAAACTTTACATACGTATATTTAATAAAAATGCATATAAAGGTATATTAAAGATGCTAAATGAAAAAAATCTTATGAATAATGAAGACAGAGAGTAGGGGAATAGTTCAGATGAATATTATTTTGACCCCTGAATATACAATCTGCTCTTTTAAAAAGAGAAAACAATTTTGTCCTCTGTCTTGAAAACTGAACCCCACTGTTAACTCTTCTCACAAGAGTCAACCTCTGAGAGGTCGTTCTCTATTTTGTAGCTTTGCCCTGATTTCTTGAGTCATTTTAAATAAGTCTCTCATTTTTAAAAAGTCAAATTTAGGCACTAGTATGCCTAATTTAAATATTATTTTTCTGGCTTTAATAATTTCTTGTTTTCAGAAAACTATCCTATGTTTATATCATGATGTGATTAAAAGTTTGACAATTCTTTTTTTCTGTTTCCTTTCCCTAATCTAGGTACACAAATTAAAACAAACTTGGCAAAAAAAGAAATTGATTATGTAGTGATAAAATATAACTAATATAAATTTCAATAATCATTTGCTTTTCAGGTTGGATAGAACATACTTAGGTTATGTATAATGATTGAGGCAAAGCTGTCAACAAATTAGTTTATTCCTAGACGCAAAACTCCTTGTAATTTGGTAAAACTCTAATACAGGAATAAAATCAAAGACCCTGGACATTCTTCGCTGATCATAGTTCCTTCTCTCTGTATGACCATTGGCTAAATACCCAAATAGGGGATTCCATTTTCCTCTCTTCTGATTAAATAATATTGACTAATCAGAGCTGTTCAGTCTTGTTTCCTTCAGGTGGTTTTATAAACTATAAATCAGAAATTGAGTTTTCTAGAACTGCCTCCTCCCCAAAAAGCCCTAATAAAAGATTTATTATTTCCTAATAAAAAAATAGGAACAGACTTTTCCAAAGGGATAAAACTAGGATTCCCAGGATTCTTTCTATCTAGAGAGAGATGACCCTATTGAAGTAGACTGCTTGACCCAAGTTTATCAGTATATTTGACTTTTGAGGCTATGCCAACTGGATATCCATGTATCAAAAAATTAAAATCAGAGTACTGTGTCACACCATGTACAGAAATAATTCCTGATAGATTAAGGACATAAATGTGAAAAATAAAATATTTAATATTTTAGAAGAAAACATAGGAAAATATGTTTTAAGACTCTCAAGTAGGAAAATATACAGAAAAGGCATATCTGATAAGAAACAACTGGTAAACCTGACATCATTAATGTAAAATCCCCATTCAATCAATGACAACAGAAATAAAATGAAAATAGAGCTCAAAGAGTGAGAAAAGATACTCAAATGCACATAAGAGGATATAAAGAATATATTAAAAACTTCTACAAATCAATGAAAACAGGATATACTACTCAGAAAAAAACCTAGATAAAGGATATGAGTAAAAAATCCACAGGAGAAGAAATAAAAATATTGCATAATCATATGTAAAACCACTCAGTCTCCCTATTAATCTGAAAAGTGCAAATTTAAAACACAAAGATCAACCATTTCATGGCCATTGGGTGGGAAAAATAATTTGTTGTCATTATCTTTGTAGAAATAGAAATTCTTATACATTGATAATGGAAGTAGAAACTCACACAACTACTTTGGAGGATAATTTCTCAATATTTTACGAAGCTGAAACTGTGCATATCTTTTGACCAGTTTCATGATTTGGATAATATTTGTAACTTTTTGGCAAGTGTGTGTAAGAAGACAGATAACAGAATGTTCACTGCAGTATAGCCTATAATAGTTAAAAAATTTGAAAACAATGTAAATGCCATCAATAGAGAATAAAATAATGATTTATTTCTTTTATCGAATACAGATAATCAAAAGAGTGAGCCAGAGCTCCATGTATGAAAAAAGATACATCTCAAAATCAAACTGAGTTAAAAAATACACACACTGAGTGAAAAGATGGGTGCTGACGAGTTGATGGGTGCAGCACACCAACACGGCACATGTATACATATGTAACAAACCTGCACGTTGTGCACATGTACCCTAGAACTTAAAGTATAATAATATATATATATATGGACTTTAAAAATAAAAAAAAAATTTTTTAAAAAGAGAAAAGAGTTAACAGTGTAAAAACTTGCAAGAGGCTGGGCGCGGTGGCTCAAGCCTGTAATGTCAGCACTTTGGGAGGCCGAGACGGGCGGATCACGAGGTCAGGAAATCGAGACCATCCTGGCTAACACGGTGAAACCCCGTCTCTACTAAAAAATACAAAAAAAAAAAAAAACCTAGCCGGGCGAGGTGGCGAGCGCCTGTAGTCCCAGCTACTCGGGAGGCTGAGGCCGGAGAATGGCGTAAACCCGGGAGGCGGAGCTTGCAGTGAGCTGAGAACCGGCCACTGCACTCCAGCATGGGCGACAGAGCGAGACTCCATCTCAAAAAAACAAAACAAAACAAAACAAAAAAACAAAAAAAAACTTGCAAGAAACTAAGCACAATATTTTAAAAAGTGATCATCTCTGGGAAAGAAGAGGCAATGAGATTTCAGAAATAGCTTTAATGTTTCCATTATATCTAATACCCTTGAAATAATTTAAACTAAGGCAAAATACTAGACTTTGAAAGAACTGGGCTGTGGGTATATAGGTGCTATTTTGTTATTCTTTGTGTGATTTTCCATGTTTGAAGCATTTAATCACAAAAACATAATAAAGAATTTTAGTTGTCTCAATAACTTCAGTCGGTTGCTATAATTTAACAAATGAAATCCGGGATATTTCCTCAGGCTATGTCTTTTGTGGCATTTAAGAATATAAGAATATACATATGTATAAGAATGTTCCTCATTTGGGGTTCATCTAATGCCTCCCTACGAGTAGAGTCTGTGCAGATTACGGATCTTTTTCAGGATTCAGATCTAGTGGTAAGTGATATCACTCATTGGTGATGCTAATTTTGACCATCTAGTTATGCTAGTGTCCAGATTCTCCATTGTACAGCATTTTCCCTCTTATATTACAGTAAGCTATCTAAGGGGAAAGACTAGGATCCATTCCTCATCATAATGGCTCACCAACTTTGTTTATCCTTCATTCCTGCTTCTTGATGGAATCATTATTTATGAAGGATGTTGTAATATGAATTTCCAACTCCAGCATTTCCTCCACGGTTACCACTTAGCAGTTGACATTCTACTGTAAGCAAATGCTTTCCCGCTGCAATCAACCATCCATTCACCCACCTATCTATCCATCCATATCTGTCTATCTATTGTCATCAATCTTCAGTATGGACTCATTGATTTCCCCCTTTTTTTCTTAATGGCTTATAATTTATGACCATCTTAGTTATTTTGGTGTTGAAATTATCTCAGATTTGGCCACTGGCATCTCCTTAAAGCCTACTCATGGAACATGTGCCCCTTATTTTATTTTATTTTTTAGCATTTCCTTCTTTCTTGAATAACAGTATATTCTAGAATTATTTTCTGCCATCTTTGCGTGATCCCTGGAAATTCTCTCCAAGGACTATGTTTGTAATTTATTGGGATAAGTTCCTTGGTTTCCCTTTCAGTGTGATTATGATACTCATTTGAAATACAGGTAGTTTAAGGTTTGCTTTCAGTTTTAGGGTTTTTTTCCTTCTTTCCCATTCTCATAAATTAATATTATTGTTTGAAGATGTAGAACACTAACATGCTTCTAAAAATCAAGCTGATTTAAAAAGGAATAGTGTCATTATCTTCTGTATCCCTTTCATGCCAACATCCCCTCACTTATAGGTAACTATTCTCAGTGTCTTTTAAACTTATCCTTCTTGCATTTTTTCTTTGGTTTTGTAAACATAAGCAGATATGTGTATGTCTTCTTTCTTCCTCTTCTTTCTTATGTAAAAAGTAGTATACCATAGATGCTCATGTTGGTCCGGCACGGTGGCTCATGCCTGTAATCCCAGCACTTTGAGAAGTCAAGGCGGGTAGATCACTTGAGGCCAGGAGTTTGAGACTAGCCTGGCCAACATGGTGAAAACTTGTCTCTACTGAAAATACAAAAAATTAGCTGGGCGTGGTGGTACATGACTGTAATCCCAGCTACTCAGGAGATTGAAGCATGAGAATCACTTGAACCAGGGGTGGGGTGGGGGTTGGAGGTGGAGGTTGCAGTGAGCCAAGATTGTGCACCACTGCACTCCAGCCTGGGTGACTGAGCAAGACTTTGTTCCCTCCCACCAAAATATATATATATATATGTTTACTTGGCTTTTTTTCACTGAACTATACATCTCAGATATAATTCAATCTGTCTAGAGCAATATTCTTCACGCATTTTACAATTGCACAGCACTCTTCTGAGCATAGAGTTCTTGAACATTATGACAAGACCTGGTGAATTAAGAACAGAGAGAGGAGAAAGGCAGGAGACAGGTTTTCTAAGGATATAGAGAAAAAGGATGCTTCATTTACTTTAAAATGTCACCCAGGGCTCTGGGAGTGTGCCAATACCATAGTCAAAATACCAGCACTGGGTTGGAAGCCTGCATTTCATAGCTTCTGTCTCGATTCCATTTAAATCTCCTTTAGAGACAAGAGAGGAAGCAAGAGAAAAATACACATCTATCTGCTATCACCCTCTTCTTTTTACTATAGTCAGGATTTCCAAACTGGAATGGGACTCAAAACTTGACTACACTACACACTTGTGTTTGGCCCAGCCATAATGGTTTGCAAAACTAAAAATATAAATTAAATGATGCTAAGAAAGTCTCAATTTCTCAGCCAAATATGTGTTCCTATAAAACAAAATAAAAGACTATTACCTATAAGAACGGCTACACCACAGAATTTTAAAAATTATACTCTACATTCTTGTTTCTTTGTATAAGAACTCATAATCTGACCTCGTGGGTTAAATTTTAAAAAGAAATCACATGTTCTCAAATAAATAATACTCAATTATTTTTGCCATAATCTTTCTCCCCGAGAAAGAGGAGGAGAACTTCATAAACAGAGTTACCACATAATATTTAAACTAATAAGTTATCAATGCACTACTGTCTCCTCTCATTTTCTGTATTTCCTCAGTGGTATCTACTATGAAATGGGTTGGGCTCTTATCAACTCCAGGAAATGACCAGGAGCCTGATAGTGATTTAAGAGAAACATCTGGTTCCTTTTATTAAGTGTGGAGATAGAAATCAAGATAAAATCTTATCATTGGAATGTTGCTTGTGTTTCATTATCCTGGCTACTGATAATAAATGAAGTTCCAGAGTGCTGTTCTTGCTCAATAATTCAGAGAAGATTACCCAGAACAGCAGTTTTATGCATTTCTTGGTCAGAAGAGCCCTAGTTGTTGGAAACAGCTTCTCAGGCAGCCTTTCTTCCTGTTCTGCTGAGACACTGATACCTTGGGTGCTTGGAGCTGCAGGAACTATTGGATTAGTCATTTCTGCCCTTCAAGAGACCTTAAGTAGGCTGCGCAAATACCAGTTTCTGTGGGCACCATGACATGAAAATGACCAGAAGTGCTGTTCATAAGACAAAAGTCACTTATTGTCTACATGCATTGATGGGCAAATAGCATTTTCCAACTGTAAAATTTCAAATAATTTTAGGTACTTCAGAAAGAGAATATAGCTTAGAAGAATGCAATTTAGTAACAACTACTTTTAAATGCCTACGTGTACTGTACATAAAATAAAAGACCCGAAGACTCTGCCACTCCTAATAACACTTTAATACAATGTGTATTAGTCCGTTTTCACACTACTGATAAAGACATACCAGAGACTGGGGAATTTATGAAAGAAAGAGGTTTATTGGACTCACAGTTCCACGTGGCTGGGGAGGCCTCAGAGTCATGGAAGAAGGTGAAAGGCAAGGAGGAGCAAGTCACATCTTACATGGATGGCTGCAGCAAAGAGAGAGAGAGCTTGTGTAGGGAAACTCCCATTTTTTAAAACCATCAGATCTCATGAGACTAATTCACTATCACAAGAACAGCATGGAAAAGACCCAACCCCACGATTCAATTACCTCCCAACGGGTCCCTCCCATGACACATGGGAATTGTTGGGAGTTACAATTCAAGATGAGATTTGGGTGGGGACAGACACAACCAAACCATATCATAATAGTTCTCAGCCTCGGCTGTACATTGAAATCATCTGGGGAGCTTTTAAAAACCCCAATGTATAGGTAGGTGAAGTTGCTCATGCCTGTAATCCTAGCACTTTGGGAGGCCGAGGTGGGAGAATCACCTGAGGCCCAGAGTTTAAAACCAACCTGGACAACATAGTGAGACCCCCATCTCCATAAAATTAAAAGAAAAATTAGCTGGCATGGTGGTGTGTGCCTAAAGGCCAGGGCAGGAGGATCACTTGAGTCTAGGAGTTTGAGGTTGCAGTGAACTATGATCCTACCACCCGCCAGAGTGACAGAGAAAAACCCTATCTCTAAGAAAAAAATGAAAACAAACAAACAAAAAACCAATGTCCAGGCTGCAGCCTAGACCAATTCAATCAGAATCCCTGAGGGTGGTATCAAAAATTTTAAGAGTCTGGCCTTCCTAGGAGATTCCAATGGATACCCAAGAGTGGCTACTCTAAAAACACAAATTTTATTTTGTCAATTCTTCTTTCCCTATTTTCTGAGAGCCTGTAGAAAGGTGCCACATAGCACCCATATGACCAATACCCACCTGGGCTCTACCCTAGTGAGTCTGAGGTCATTATCCAGCTGTCCAGATTTTCGTTTTCCTTAAATGAGATTCAGAGGAATGTTTTAACTTTAAGTGTTGTCATTTCACTCATGAAATCCATTGAAGAATGGTGTGTTTAAAAAAATACAACTAAAGAAATGATGTTTTAACTGATCTACCAGAATTGGTACAACAATAACAGATTAATACTACCTGCTCTGCAATTCAAATTTAAAAGCCAAATGCTAAGTCTTTAAAATTAAGTCGTAATTTTTGGAGAGTTTGGTCCTAGTTCTGATTGACCTCATGGAAAACCACAGATCTTAGTTTTATTTTAACAGAATGAACAAATGCAGTGTTTTACATGGACACAAAGAAGGGAACAATAGGCACTGGGGCCCGCTGTGGTTGGAGACAGAGGATAGAAAAACTACATATTGAGTACTGTGTTTATTACCCGGATGATGAAATAATCTGGGCCAGGCGTGGTTGCTCACGCCTGTGATCTCAGCACTTTGGGAGGCCAAGGTGGGTGGATCACTTGAGGTCAGGAGTTCGAAACCAGCCTGGCCAACATGGTGAAACCCCCTCTCTACTAAAAATTTTAAAAAATTAGCCAGGCATGGTGACAGGTGCCCGTAATCCCAGCTACTTGGGAGGCTGAGGCAGGAGAATCACTTGAACCCAGAGATGGAGGTTGCAGTGAGCAGAGATTGTGCCACTGCACTTCAGCCTGGGCGACAGAGCAAGATTCCGTCTTGAAAAAAAAAGAAAAAAAAGAAAGAGAGAAGGAAATCATCTATACAGCCAACTCATGTGACATGCAACTGACCTATGTAACACACCTGCACATGTACCTCTGACCCTAAAATAAACATTTTAAAAATGCAGTGTTTTAGACTATCTAATTTGTGCCAGGCGTTGTGGCAGACCCCGGGGACACGATGGCATGTAAGATGCACAAAGCCACTGTTCTCGTGGTTCTGATCACTTAGCAGTAATGAGGCGTGAATTCTGAGAACACACATAAAAGCCACAAACATTCTTCAACATAATTGAGAAATCCATCCTAGCCTACAGACTTGAAAAAGAAGAGCACTTAGCCCCAGTTGTCAAAACTTAACACGTTGGCTCTAGATTATACTTTCCCTTACAGTAGATCACATATGTACTTCCCAGAAACCAATACCATTGATAAATAATTAGAAAAAGCAACAAGCATTTTCCCAAGCAAGATTCAAATTATACCAAATGCCTCCACTTAGGCATAATTTTCTCTAGTAGCACCTCAGTGATGTGCTTGTTAAAAATATATGCTCTTTATTTTATATTTACCAGGAAATGAAGTCAGCTTTGTCTTTAGGGCTAAATAAGCCTTTTGGCTCTAAAGGCCGACATACTCCTGGGCGTTCGCTGGGTTACAACAGATTGTGACTGAGTTGAAACAAGCCACAAGAATTTCTGAGCTGTTCCCGCTCTACCTGGGGCTCTACACCACAAAACACCTAATACTTGGAAGGGACATCTCTATGGTTTCAAAAAATAATTTGTTTGATAGGTTTCATATTCTTAGGTTTTTCTCCCCTTCTTCTTCTGTTTCTCTTTCAAAGTGGTTATTATTTCAAGCAAAATTTTGACGGTTTCCCTTTTCCCTTGAACTGCAACTGTAGACTACCTTTCTTTGAAAAATAAAAGTCAGGGCTGGGCACAGTGGCTCACGTCTGTAATCCCAGCACTTTGGGAGGCCGAGGTGGGTGGATCACCTGAAGGTCAGGAGTTCAAGACCAGCTTGGCCAACATGGTGAAACCCTGATCTCTACTAAAAATACAAAATATTAGCCGGGCGTGATGGGGGGCACCTGTAATCCCAGCTACTTGGAAGGCTGAGGCAGGAGAATCGCTTGAACCCGGGAGGGGGAGGCTGCAGTGAGCCGAGATCACAGCTCTGCAGCTCAGCCTGGGCAACAAGAGTGAAACTCCATCTCAAAAAAAAAAAAAAAAAAAAAAGAAAAGAAAAAAGTCAGGCTCCCACATGGCAGGTCCTCTGCATCAACCTCCTGGGTGGTAGCCACGCAGGAAGGTGGCACAGGACCAATACGCAAGAAGCACAGGGTGCCCACACTGCTGCTGATTAACAGGGGTTGAAAATCAGGAATTCTTCCTTTCACATCTCCCAAGCCCTAGCTTCATTTAACTAGGTTTTCTAATTTGGAGACAGATAATTACCAAGTGACTTCATATAAGATGACACACATAGAGAGTTTCTACTGGACATCTATAGTAATGTTGCTGATAAAATAAGGTCTGACTCACTTCCTGAATTATGTATAAATTCAGTTCCTGAAAATAAACCCAGCATCCTAGGCAGTACACTGCTCTTGATCTGTTGATTTGACAAAGGAATTTTCATGAATTGCTGGGGTTGGAAAGAAACGCATCATTCTGGCTTTCTTGGCCCTAGTTCAAAATGTGAATATTCACACGCTACACTACAGGTTGGCAAGCTTTAAATAAGGAATAATTTGAAAATATTTTGCGGTTTGTATGAAAGAGACTTAATCTTGAGAATGAAAATTCTATAACGCTTCTTGGTCTTTTGGCTAAGACCAGGTGAAAATGCTATACAAATATATGTTTCTAGACTTTTATTAAATCTCTGAGCCAACTGTCTCCAATTTTTAAAAATCACATCTTCTATCAGTGAAAACATTTTTAGGTACATAATTCCTATATATACACATACACACATATATGTATATATACACACATATGTATATGTACGTATGTATATAAACACACACAAATAAAAGCTATAGGGAGAAGTAAAAATATAAACAGAAGTCCTAGGGCTTTTTTTCCTATCCCAGTGTATATTGCCTTGGAATCACTAATCATGCCAAAGTTACTGTATCTTAAAGGTGATAATAATAACAATTGACATTTATTGAATGCATATAATATGCTGGGCTATACTAAGTATGTTACATATGTGATTTCATTAAATCCTCAAATGAATTACTAGGGTCTGAATGCTTATGTCCCCCCAAAATTCCTGTGTTGAAATCTAATCACTAATGTGATGGTTTTTGGATATGGAACCTTTGAGAAGTTATAGGTCAGGAAAGTGAAGCCCTCATGAATTGGGATTAGTGCCCTTATAAAACAGATCCCAGGCCAGACACAGTGGCTGATGCCTGTAATCTCAACACTTTGGAAGGCCGAGGTGGGCTGATTACTTGAGCTCAGGAGTTCAAGACCAACCTGGGTAACATGGTGAAACACCGTCTCTACCAAAAATACCAAAATTAGCTGGGCATGGTGGCGCATAACTGTAGTCCCAGCTCCTCAGGAGGCTTAGGCAGGAAAATAGCGCTTGAGCTCAGGAGGTTGAGGCTGCAGTAAGCTGAGATCATGCCACTGCACTCCAGCCTGGGTGACAGAGAGAGACGCTGTCTCAAAAAAACAAACAAAAAAAGAAAAACATAAAGGAGACCCCAGAGAGATGCCCTGCCCCTTCTATCACGTGAGGACACAGCTGGGAGGGGCCATGTATGCACCCTAAGTGGGCCCTCAACAGGCAACCAATCTGCTGGCACCTAGATCTTGCACTTGCGAGTCTCCAGAACATTGAGAAATAAATTTTTTTTGTTTATAAGCCACCAGTCTATGACATTTTGTTAGAGCAGCCTGAATGGACAAAACCACAACTGTACAAAGCAAATAATATTATTTCTCCCCTTTTATAAAGGAAAGTTGCTCAAGGACGCACTATTAACAATTTATTTCATTGAGGTTGACATTTATACAGTTCGAATCCGGAGGTCGTGCTTGTAATCACCATTCTCCCAAAGTCATCTTAGTTTCTGCAACATGCTTTTTAATTTCACTTCCTTTACTTTTAAAAAATTCTCAGATGATAAATGAATGTGGTTGAAAAGATCCAAATGGTTAAAAAGAAAAAAGTACAAAAGGAACAGAAAAAGTCTCCCTTCCCTCGTAACTCAAGTTTTTAAGTGATTTGCCAGAAGATCCTAGATATTGTGATGTCAAACACGGGAAGCATTTTTTTTTCTCAGAAGTACAGCTAAATTGTCTTTGTCTCATGTTTGGAGTTCTGTTTCTGGTAATGACAGAGTGGCTAATATCAGACCAAACCTCCTGAAGGTGACAATTATGACCTCTGGGCAAAATATAAAAAACAACTTTCCAAAGACACTGGAGAGAAAAGAAGAGCAGGAAGATACTGCTTTAAGTTATGCAGATAATCTGGCTTCACATCATTGGAAAGATAGGAATATTGTAATAACCTTTTCTGATAATTGTGGATATTCTTTAATATTACACTAAAATTTGACAACTGGTAATTTCTTAAAGGTTAGTTGCAATGTGGAATCTGAAACTGTATCATAGTCTGTTATATTTCATATTCTATTCTATTAAAATCTATTGTTTTATATTGTGCTTTGAATGAATAGTTATGTATGTTTTCCCATTTATTCTTTGTAATTCTAAAAGGTGAGCTCTTCATATTCCTACATTACAGATGAATGTTTCAAAATTTGTACAGGCGGGTGGATCACAAGGTCAAAAGTTCAAGACTTGCCTGGCCAACATGGTGAAACTCCGTCTCTACTAAAAATACAAAAATAAGCTGGACGTGGTTGTGCGTGCCTGTAATCCCCGCTACTGGGGAGGCTGAGGCAGGAGAATGGCTTGAACCCAGGAGGCGGAGGTTGCAGTGAGTCAGGATCGTGCCACTGCACTCCAGCCTGGATGACAGAGCAAGACTCCATCTCAAAATAAATAAATAAAATTTGTACAGTAAGGCATATTGATCCTTTCCTTCAAAAAACACATAATCTCATGAGGGCACCAGATAAAAAAACAAAACATATGTATCAGCTATGACTTTGCTACTACAAACCTTTATTTAGCTTGATCCTTTTTATAACAGGCTTGTATTCAGATACTACTAGTTTATGAAAATAACAAGAACAAACGTGATTCAAGAACATTCTCTGGCCAGGTGCGGTGGCGCATACCTGTAATACCAGCACTTTGCGAGGCCGAGGAGGGCAGATCACTTGAGGTCAGGAGTTCAAGACCAGCCTGGCCAACATGGTGAAATCCTATCTCTACTAAAAATGTAAAAATTCGCCGGGCATGATAGTGTGTGCCTGTGATGCCAGCTACGCCGGAGGCCGAGGCAGGAGAATTGCTTGAGCCTGGGAGGCGAAGGTTGCAGTAAGCCAAGATTTTGCCACTACACTCTAGCCTGGGCAACAGAGTGAGATTCCATCTCAAAAAAAAATAAACAAAACAAAACAAAACAAACAAACAAAAAAGAGAACATTTTCTGATAGTGGTAGAGTTGGTTTCTTTTTTTTTTTTTTTTTTTTTTGGAGACAGGGTCTCAGGGTCTCCCTCTGTCATCCTGGCTGGAGTTCAGTGGCCTGATCACAGCTCAGTGCAGCCTGGACCTTTCTAGCTCACGTGATCCTCCTGCCTCTACCTCCTGAGTAGCTGGGACCACAGATGCGTGCCACTACGCCTGGCTAATTTTCTTTTGAGAGATGAGGTCTCATGTTGCCTAGGCTGATGTCGAACTCCTGAGCTCAGAAGATTCACTGTTCTCGGCGACCCAAAGTGCTAGGATTACAGGTGTGAGCCACCATAGTGGGCCTGGGAGAGTTAGTGTTTAACATACTGCAGACCTGGCCTTCGCAAAGCTTGGTGGCTAGTCCCCCAAATGCCCAAGTGATTTTTCTCTTTATGATACAAATGGAAAACTACTTTACTCAACGAGACAAGTATGACCCTGATAGCGCAGTACAAAAAGAACAACATGCAAAGTCTTGAGAAGTAGAATCTATTTTGCTGCTTTTTTTTTTTTGGTAAATTAATTTCTGGATAGTCACGAATCAAAGAGACAAACCAACTGCACTGTCGTCTGTTGCTTTTTTTTTTCTGAAGCTGCTGAAAGCACTAATGATCAGGAGATGAGCTAACGCCTATTCTTTGAGCAAAAGGAAGTATTATTCTATCAGTGCCTCTACTGTCAGTGCCTCGTGCCTAACTATGACAAAGACTTTAATGAGAATAACTGGATGTCCTGGAGAAAAAAGAGAACATGAACAGGGAGGCAGGAGGTTATGACAAAATACCTTGCATGGATTTGCATAAGGTTCTACAGCTTTCTAGCTATGTGACCTTTGGTGAATTGTCTTCCTTAACAGGGGGAGACAGGGTGCTTCTGGGCATAAGAGGAGGTGTGGGCTGTTGGCACTATTATCATCCAGGGAGGCTGCCACAGATTTGGGGCGGCTCAGGGATATGGGGGTAGGTCTACAGAACTGGCTACGGGAAACTGAGGAAGAATCCCTTTGTTATAGACTGAGTTGTGACCCTCCAATTCATATGCGGAAGCCATAACCCCCAGTGTAAGTGCATTTGAACATATCGCTTTTAAAGTGGTAATTAAGGTTAAGATCATAAGGGTGGGACCCTCATCTGACAGGAAAGGTGTCCTTTATTTAAAATTAAAATTTAAAATTTAGTTTCAGGGGGTACGTGTGCAGGTTTGTTACAAGGGTATATTGCATGATGTTGAGGTTTTGGCTTCTGTTGATCCCATCACCCAGATAGTGAATATGGTACTTCCAATAGGATGTTTTTCAGCCCTTGCCTCCCTCCCTCCATCTCTTTTTGAAGTCCCCAGTGTCTATTGTTTCCATCTTTACGTTCGTGTGCACCCAAGATTTAGCTCTCACTTATAAGTGGCAGCATGCAGTGTTTGGTTTTCTGTTGCTGTGTTAGTTTGCCTAGGATAATGGCCTCCAGCTGCATCCATGATGCTGCAAAGGACACGATTTCACTCTTTTTATGGCTGCGTAGTATTCCGTGGTGTATAGGTGTCACATTTTTCTATTCTGAAGAGTGCTGTGATAAACATATGAGTGCCTTTTTGGTAGAAGTATTTATTTTCCTCTGGGTATATACCCAGTAATGAGATTACTGGGTCGAAGGGTGGTTCTATTTTTAGTTCTTTAAGAAATCTCCAAACTGCTCTCCACCATAGCTGAACTAATTTACATTCTCACCAGCAGTGGATAAGCATTCCCTTTTCTCTGCAGCCTTGACAACGTCTGTTATTTTTGGACTTTTTAATAATAGCCATTCTGACTGGTGTGAGATGGTATCTCATTGTGCAGGGGTATCTCACTGTGCAGGGGTCCCCAACTCCCAGGCCACGGACTGGTACTGGTCCACGGCCTGTTCAGAACTGGGCCATACAGCAGGAAGTGAGAGGTGGGCCAGGGAGCATTACCACCCAAGACACCCCTCCTGTCAGATCAGTGCGGGCATGAGATTCTCACAGGAGGCAAGGTCTATTGTGAACCGTGCATGCAAGGGATGTAGGTTGAGTGTTCCTTATGTATGAAACTCTAATGCCCAATGATCGGAAGTGGAACAGTTTCACCCCCATTCCCTCCCACCCCTACCCCTGGCCCAGTCCATGGAAAAGTTGTCTTTCCTGAAACCAGTCACTGATCCCCAAAAAGGTTGGGGACCACTGTCATTGTGGTTTTTATTTGCATTTATTTGATAATTAGTGATATCGAGCATTTTTTCATATGTTGGCTGACTGTATGTCTTCTTTTGAGAAGTGTCTGTTCATCTCCTTTGCCCATTTTTTATTTTTTGAGACAGGATCTCGCTCTCAGTCAGGCTGGAGTGCAGTTGCCCGATCTCAGCTTACTGCAACCTCTGCCTCCCAGGCTCAAACAATCCTCTTACTTCAGCACCCCCACCCCAGTAGATGGGACTACAGGTGTGTGTCACCATGCCTGGCTAATTTTTATATTTTTAGTAGAGATGGAGTTTTGCCATGTTGTCCAGGCTGGTTTCCCAACTCCTAAGCCTAAGTGGTCTCCTGTCTCAGCCTCCCAAAGTGCTGGGATTATAGGTGTGAGCCACCATGCCTGGCAGTTTTGCCCATTTTTCAATGGGTTATTTGTTTTATTCTTGTTGATTTGTTTAAGGTCTTCATTGATTCTGGATATTAGGGTTTGCTGGATGCATAGTTTGTAAATATTTCTCCTGTTCTGTAGGGTGTCTGTATACTCTGTTAATGGTTTCTTTTGCTGTACAGAAGCTCTGTAATTTAATTAGGTCCCACTTACCAATTTTCGTTTTTCTTGCAATTGCTTTTGAGGACTAAGCCATAAATTGTCTAGATGGATGTTCAGAAGAGTATTTCCTAGGTTTTCTTCTCTGATTGTTATAGTTTGAGGTCTTAAATTTAAGTCTTTACTTCATCTTGAGTTATTTTCCTTGTATATGTTGATTGATAGGGCTCCCGTTTCATTCTTCTGCATATGGTTAGCCAGTTTTCCCAGCACCATTTACTGAAAAAGGAGTTGGAAAGATGGTCTTATAAGGAGAAGACATACCAGGGATGTGCACGCACAGAGGAAAGGCCATGTGAGAACACAGGAAGAAGATGCCATCTGCAAGCCAAAGAGAGAGACCTCAGAGGGAACCAGCCCTGCTGACATCTTGATCTCGAACTTACAGCTTCCAGAACTTTGAGGAAATAAATGTCTATCGTTTAAACTGCCCAGTGTGTGGTATTTGTTATGGCAGCCCGAGCTGACTGATACATCCTCTTCAGTACCCTTTACTCCATAGAAGGATGGCTGATTTAGAGGAGAGAATAAAATTCTCATCCACTAGACAAGTGCTTAAGCAACAAGGCACAATGAATGCACAGACTATAAACAGGAGGGGGCTAAGACAAAAGCTGTCTAGTTATACCCTGATAGAGCAGGTATTCTTTTTACCTGTTTGGAAGGGTAGGAGGGAGATACCACCTACCTTACAACTAAGAGGGTTAAAAGCAATAGGGTGGGCCTCTTCATCTTAGACTTAAAATTTTACGGACAATTCCTATCCTAGACCTGCTGAAAGCAGACAAGAATATCGTATTATGTTATTACAATAGTATATCACTGATTAATATCTGTCCTTACTACTTTAACTACCGTTGGCTTTGTTTATCTTTGACGCCTTCCTCAGGTAGGGCAGAGTATCTGCGTGAATTATTGGAAATTCTTCTGCTTGGGAGTTTGGTCTCTTCTCTCTCATTTAATTATTCAATCATTTATTTGTGTCAGTATGGATTCATGGATATTTATTTGATGCTTTTGGATATCATGCTATGCCACTTTATTTTATTGTTCGTCTTGTTCCAGCTATGGCCACTGGGAACTCTCTCAGTTGGTTCCTGCATCTCTTTGACATATGCCCATCATTTTGGGGTTATTTTGAACACTTTCTTATTTTCTGGCACCACAACACCCTTCAGACTCATCTTGTATATTTCCTGCCCCAGTCCTAGAGTCAACTGTTTCTCCAAGAATCAATGGCGAATTCTTTTTTTTAACTGGAGGATGGTATTAGAAACCAAGATCTGACACTAGGTGTGCTCATTATTGCCGGTGTGTTATTGCTTCTAGTTCATCTTAGTTGACAGAGCAGGAGATGTGTGTATACTCACGTGTGTACATATACTTATCTATAGATGTTTCTACGTGTGTCCATCTATATCTATATTAAACTAAACATGAGTTCACACTGATGTTCCCAGTGCTAACCCCTTATCACACAGATCATCCTGTCCTCCTTCCCTTGCTTATCTGTATTCTGCCATACCAACAGGGAGAAACTGGCTTCTACCATCTGCCATCCATTTACTTCATTATTCACTGATATCTTTAAAAAATGCTAAATGTTTGTATCAATTACTAGCATGGGTCTCTTCAATGCTCTAACTGCCCCAGGCTAGGCCAGTAGAAACCCTTCCGAGCCGTGGCCTTTCACATTTCTGTCAATTGTGCAGCATCTCAGTGTTTTCTGGCACAGGGAGATATTCTGATCTCACTTAGTGTTTTTCTCTGTCTCAGACACTCAATCAATCATCTCTTCAAGGATCCCAAATCCCATCTCCTGAGTTTTGCAGCAGCTTTATTGAAGTATTATTCACATGCCAAGCAATCCCCCCATTTAACATGTACAAGTAAATGGTTGTTAGTATATTCTCAGAGTTCGTGCAACCATCATACAATCAACTTAGGACATCCTTATCATCCCCAAAAGATGCCATGTACCTTTTTGATCTCATCCCCCAGTCTCCCCATCCCTCTCATCCTGAGATGATGAAGGTTTGCATTTTCAGGGCATGGTGCATGTGTTTGTATATTTGCATGTATGCACGTATACACAATCAGCAACTATGGAATTGTCAGGGGGAAGAAGCAGTATCTGGGAAATCATGATCATGCAGGATCCAATGTAAAGGGTGAAATTTCCAAATGAAATTGTAACAGAAGAGCTTGATAAAACTCCCTACTGATGGGGGTCAGAGTAGTGGTGGGGAACATGAAGCCCTTACAATCAATTAGGAAAAGCAAACAAAAGAAAGTTGTGATTAAGAACTCAGTTTTTTGGAGTACAGTGTTTGAGTTCCAGCTTTGTAATTTATTAGCTAGGTAACTTTCAGTAATTTATGCCTCTCTTTACTTGTCTGTATAATGCCTGCTCTTCTCCAGAGGTCATGGAGCTCACAGGCACACATGCTTGCTACCTAAAATGAGACCTACAATAACCTTGGTGGGGGCGGATTGCAGTGTCTGGCCAAGGAGTCTGCAGGGCAGAGCGAGAGAGGGTGTCTTCAAACATACCTTTTCTCTGGGGGTAGTGTCCTTGGGTGAGGCTTACTGGATCCCTTCAAGGCTCTAGAGATTGGATTTTCTGGATTTGACATCCAATCCCTCCATTTGGAGATAAGTACTCAGACTAGGTAGGAAAAGACCTTTTGGAGTGAAAGGCCACCATGGGGCTTATGATATCGTGATATACTAAGAAAGCAATATTTGGTCCTTGTCTTAGTCCATTTTGCATTGCTATAAAAGAATACCTGAGACTGGGTAGTTTCTAAAGAAAGGAGGTTTGTTTGCCTCACAGTTCTGCTGGATGTAGAAGAAGTAGAAGCAGATCAGGAGATTAGTGAGTGTAGTACTCTGAACACTCCAGCTTTTCCACTCTTTCACTCTTGTCATTTCTTTTTTTTGTTTTGTTTTTTTTCAGTGGCAGAGTCTTGCTATGTTGCCCAGATTGACCTGGAACCCTGGGCTCAAGCAATTCTCCTGCTTCAACCTCCCAGTGCACACCACCACACCTGGCTATACTCTTTTCATTTCAGAAAACAAGCCCTACCCACCTTTTCCCAAACTGATACTCATTATTCCTGTTCCATACTTGACAACCTTTCATTGAAAAGTAGAAAGGAATTCCAGAGGTCATGCCATTTTATTGAGTGCTTTAACATTTATTGAAAGGCTGTTCTAACTAGTAATTAAGAATATGGACTTCGGCTGGGCCCCCTGGCTCACACACATAATCCAGCACTTTGGGAGGCTGAGGCAGAAGTACGGCTTGAGCCCAAGTTCACAACCAGCCTGGGCAACACAGTGACACCCTTGTTTCTAGTAAAGAAAAAAAAAATTAAAAGATTTTTAAAAAAGAGAAAGAACATAGGCTCTGGGGTCAGACGTATCAGGATTTGAATTCCAGCTCCATGGCTTCCCAGGTGCAGGCTTTGGTAAGTAACTCAATCTCAGTTTCCTCATCTATAAAAATGGGGATAGTAATACCAATGTGAAAGTTTCCTGAACATTAAATAAGATATTGAATTGCCTTCTTAAACAGACTGAGAAGGAAGTTGGTAAACGGTAGCTAATATTTCTATGCCATTCCTATTCCTTTCTTGATGCCAAGGGTTTTACATACTTATCAACCCAATAAATGGGCATAATTATTCTCGTTTTATAGGTGAAGGAACTGAAGATAAAGAATTCAGCTGAGCATGGTGGCTCACGACTGTAATCTCAGCACTTTGGGAGGTTGAGGCAGGTGGATCACCTGAGGTCAGGAGTTTGAAACAAACCTGGCCAATGTGACAAAACCTTGTTTCCACACACACACACACACAAAAAAAACACGAAAATTAGCTGGGCATGGTGGTGCGTGCCCATAGTCTCAGCTACTCGGGAGGCTGAGGCAGGAGAATCACTTGAATCCGGAAGCTGAGATCACGCCACTGCCCTCCAGCCTGGGTGACAGAGTGAGACTCTGTCTGAAAAGAAAAAAAAAAAAGAATTCATTCATCCTTATGAATTATGAATTATTAGCTACAGTATAGCTAATAATCTATATATTAGCTATACTGTAGATGAAGAAGTGGAAGCATAAAGTATTTAAATAACTCACTGATGTCTCAAAGTGGAGCAATTATAGAGCGGGGATCCAAAGCATGTCGATTTGATTTGGAATTTGTTAAATTCCTGGTATCTGGCAGTTTGCTATTAGTTGTCATTCTTGGCAGGTTGTGATAGTCATGGCGATGTTCATTAGTTGCATTAATTTTTAGAATCAACCTTGGTCACAGACCTGAGATATCTGCATGACTACTGTAAATAAGGACGAGAGTCCCAAATAACAGGGAAGGGGATAGTCCTCTATGTTGCATTTTTTCTATCAGGCTCAATGCCCTTAGAAATAATGGGTGGTCCTTTGTTTTCTTCTATAACCCAAACAATCTACGATTATCTTTCTGCAGTTGTCCTAGTCAATTATTAGTATTATCTGAAGCTATATTATTTTAAATAGCACTGTCAGGGGCTCTGTATAATAGCTTTCTTTAAATTTACAATCTAAGGCCGGGCGCGGTGGCTCAAGCCTGTAATCCCAGCACTTTGGGAGGCCGAGACGGGCGGATCACAAGGTCAGGAGATCGAGACCATCCTGGCGAACATGGTGAAACCCCGTCTCTACTAAAAAATACAAAAAACTAGCCGGGCGAGTGGCGGGCGCCTGTAGTCCCAGCTACTCGGGAGGCTGAGGCAGGAGAATGGCGTAAACCCGGGAGGCGGAGCTTGCAGTGAGCTGAGATCCGGCCACTGCACTCCAGCCTGGGTGACAGAGCGAGACTCCGTCTCAAAAAAAAAAAAAAAAAAAAAAATTTACAATCTATTGATGAACCACATAAAGATATCAAAACAACTGGAGACCAATACTAATAAATAGTAATTACATAATTGCAATAATTGCAATGGTTGATCTGTAAATACAGTTCTGAGTTTCCTAGTGTTATGGGACCTTTGGGGTGTCGATTTCCTGGCCAGAAACCTCTGTGGCTGGTGGCGCTTTTGCCAGAGTTCTTGTCCTGTGTCCGGGAAGAATGAGGTATGCAGACAGGTAGAGGGTGAACAAGACAAAGAGGAGCTTTACTGCGTGTTAAAACAGCTCAAAGGAGATTGTAGTGGATAGCTCCTCTCTGTAGGCAGGTCATCCTGACGTCTGTCCAGCTCCTAGGAGAGAGGAGGCCCTGGAGAGGACAGCTCCTTTCTGCAGCTGGTTGTCCTAACATCTGCCCAGCTCCTAACAGACAGGAGGCCCTGGAGAGGGCCACTCCTCTCTGAAGCCGGTAGTTCTGACATCTCTGCAAGTCTCTGAAGCTCTCAGCTGAGAGGGTAGCTCCTCTCTGCAGCTGGCTGTCCCATCGCCTGCTCAGCTCTGGCTGAGTTGGGGATTTTATGAGCCTCAGAGGGGAGCAAGTGCCTGCTGCTGATTGGTCCGGGGCAGCCATGGGCAGCCTTGGAAAAGGCACCACAAGTTCCTACTCTGGTTCATGGGGCTGACAGCCTGACCCCCAGCCTTCAGGCCCTCCTTGGTCAGAAGTTGGGGCCTCACTGGGGACCCACACCCTCTGCCCAGGAGTCTGTCTGCCTCCCACTGCCATTCATGATGCCTGGGTTCAGCCTCAACTTTGCTCCAAGAATGGAGCAGGTGCCAACAGCAGGCAGAAGCCAGGCAGCAGGAGCAGGCACTTTTGAGCCTGCAGTGGCATGCAGGGCCTTCCTGGGCCCCCAAGAGTGCAGGGATGCCTGGGGCTGCAGCCGTGGTTTGGGTGGCTGCAGCTGCCCCCAGGAGGGCAGGGCTTTTGCCTGTTCCTGGCCCCTCAATAGCACAGGGAGGCTCAGATCTGCAGCCACACTGTGGGTGGTGCTCCTGCCTGCTCTGTGGAGCAGGAGGCCCCAATCTGCAGCTGTGCTCAGAGGCACCCAGGGAGCTCCCACCCCAACTCAGAAGGGGTGGGTCTCCTGCTTGTCCCTGGCTCCTGCCAGAAAGCAGCCCTGGCCATGCCTCCCCGCTGCAGCAGCAGGCCGTCGGGAGCAGCTGCTGCCATCACTAGTAGAGTGAATTCTCACAATTTTATTTTGCCTTGGCATCCATTTTGAATGTTTAACTTTCTCATATGAGAAGCAGGGGTCAATTACCTTTGACACAGTTACTAGTTCTCTGCTTCTTCCCAGTTCTTCAACGTTATCCACCCAGATATCTGCCTAATGCAACTGCTTCCTGGTGACCATCTCCCTATGGGACAGGTAAATGCAGCCTGTTTGACTCACCCGTTGACCTCCCTAACGCACATGGACCGTGTAGATGGGCTCCGGTGACCATCTCACAGCAACAGGGTGACTCCATGGATCTTGTGCCTGCTTGCTCTAAACCCACCAATTAGAACCGACAACCTGAGATCCATAAGTAAGGCAGTGTCCCACGACGGGCTGCCTCACTTTCAGCCAACTGGAGGAGACAAAACTTTTTTTGTTCACTTTTGCACCTTACTTACAGGACAGCAGGGCTTGGTCCAGGGAGTACGGGGAGACAATTCCCTCCGGATAGTTCTTATAGAAGAGGCTTCCCTGAACTATTCCATAGCCTCGGACACTACTTTCTTTCCTTCTGTGTTGGACAAACCATCCAACCTCGCGCAGAAAATGGGGCAAGGCCTCGGGTCACCGGGCCTCGGCGGGGCGGTGAGGGGCGGGAACACGGCTCCGGAGGGCGGGGCCAGGCCGGAGCGGGGCTGCGGGTCGGGACGCCGTGCGCTTGCGCGCTGCAGGTCGGCGCCGGGCGGGGGCGGAGCGGCAGTCGCAGGCCCACGCCGTAAACAGACAACATGGCGGCCGCGGTGGCGGCGGCACCTGGGGCCTTGGGCTCCCTGCATGCTGGCGGTGCTCGCCTGGTGGCCGCTTGCAGTGCGCGGCTGTGCCCGGGATTGAGGCTGCCCAGCTCGTTGGCAGGCCGGCGGGTGGGCCCGGCGATCTGGGCTCAGGGCTGGGTGCCTGCGGCCGGTGGTCCCGCCCCGAAAAGGGGCTATAGCTCTGAGATGAAGACCGAGGACGAGCTGCGGGTGCGGCACCTGGAGGAGGAGAACCGAGGTGAGGTGCGAACGCGGGGCAGGCGCGGGGCAGCGGGCGGCCGCTCGCCCTCAGGACCGGCAAAAGGTGCAGTCCGCCGGCTGGACGCGGGGTCGAGGTCGGGCAGGCGCACCGTCCCTCCCCTTCCTCACCTCCCCCCTCACCCAGCGTGGCAGTTTCCTTGTGCACCTATTTCTTGCTTTTAATAACCTAAACGTGTACTCCAGAGCAGCTTACCTGTAAAGTGACCGCATTCAGCGCGGCAAACAGAAGTGCAGCTTACGCCCTCCGCTCCAGACAAGCCAAGGTCAATATATACCCTGGGTATTTAATCCGTGCTACCAGGCTTTATTCTTGCTGTGTAATGGCTTTCTGTAAACTCAGCTATTAGTGGTGGAGTTGTAAAAGCTGCAGTGAAACTGCCTTTTATTATTACGGAGAATCTTAAATTTGAAGCTGCTCAGCTGGAACAATTTTTCTTCTTGTTCATTTTCTCCTAGAAAGTTAGTCTTGAGGGACTGTTCCACTTCATTTAAACAATTTTGAGCACTTTTTATTTTCCTCAGCTCTGGCGATAAGAATGTGGATGGTATGGATCTTGCCCTTGAGCTACCTACCTACTGCAGTAGGAGACATCATTAGCAATACAATACAGAGGGTTGAAGGCTTTGAAGGAGGCTGACATTTCTAGGGAATACTGTTAAAGCTCAGTTCCTTTCGCTGCCAGTGCAGGGAAAAGCTAAAAGGGTCGTGAAGGGTGGAACGGCAGTTTACCCGGGTTGAGCCAGAGGACCAGTCTTTTAATTTTGACATGCATTTGTTGAGCACCTATAATCTGTTAAGCAGAAGTGAAAAGCGTGTAAGTCATGATTGCTTTTAGTATAGTGAAGCAGATCCTGATTATTAGGCTGTGTGAACTTTCAAGGCATGGTAGGAGGAAAGGGCTGTAATACCTGCAGGGTTTCGCCATATGAAAGGGGTTCCAAGGCATTCTTTAATAGGCAGTGGATTTCGCCATTTGTGAGAGTTCTTGGGCAGACTTATCTCACGTGTAAAACAGGAAAAATAATACCAACTTTATGGTTTGTTATGAAGGTGAGATGAGATCGTTAATATAAATTGCCACTAGCCCATAGCAGTGCTTCAGGAGTTTGATGAATTACTTTATTCCTTACTTATTATTCCAGACAGAGACAAGAACATGGTCAAAAGCATGGAGATGTGAACATGTGTGGTGTATTTGGGACGTAACATAAGGCAAGTGTGGCAGTAGTGTGGCATAAGCAGAATAGTAAGAAATTCAGCTGGAAGCGTAGACTGGCACTGGGGTGATTAGAGCCTGAATGCCACCATCTTTTGGGTAAGCTTAGTCATGCTGGGACTTCACTTCCATTAAGTGTACCAACAGTATGTTAGATATAAAGGGATTGCAAGTACAGCTACTAATATGCATCATATTGTATTATTTTGGTCATTATGACTTGAATGCAATTAAAGGAATATTTGTGCAAAATGTCTGGAAAGACTTTAAGTTAGGATTTGAAGAGAGAATATCAGATAAAAGATAATACACGAAGATGTTTTTCGGACGTCATGGTTTCTTTTTTTTTCTTTAGCCTTCATTTCCTGATGAGATAGGACATACATCATGGTTTCTTAAAGTTGACCCCGCCTCAGGCTTGGCTAACATTACTTATGCTTTGCTTTGCTTTACTGTTGAACCAGCAATAAGCAGTGCAAAGAAAAACAGGTCAAGGGTACTACAGGTGAAGGAGTTTCCTGGGTGCCTTTGTTTCTCTTTGAGATGGGTCCAAAATTTGGTACTCTCAGCAGCCTCTAAGGAATAGGATAACTCTCCTAGTCACAGAAGCCCCAAACAGCATGCAGCACTTTAGGTGGGTGGGGGTAGGTAGTGCAGAATACACCAGGTCCCATCTGTTATCTGGGCTCCATATTTGTAATTTGTTGTGGGAGGCATAGCTCTACAACCCAATTTTCTTTTCTTTCTTTCTTTTTTTTTTTTTTTGAGATGGAGCTTCACTCTTGTCGCCCAGGCTGGAGTACAATGGTGGGATCTCAGCTCACTGCAACCTCTGCCTCCCGAGTTCAAGCGATTCTCCTGTCTCAGCCTCCCGAGTAGCTGGGATTACAGGTGCCCGCCACCACGTCTGGCTAATGTTTTTGTATTTTTAGTAGAGATGGGGTTTTGCCATGTTGGCCAGGTTGGTCTCGAACTTCTGACCTCAGGTGATCCACATGTCTTGGCCTCCCAAAGTGTTAGGATTACAGGCATGAGCCACTGCGCCTGAACACCAAATTTCTTTAGTGGTTATTTCTTGCATTGTTGTCCATCCTACTCAGTTTTAGAGCAGGAGTCCTGGTCATGGCTTACAGAGAGCGGTCTCTCCTGCAACAGCCTTCTTCACAGGTCACCTGGTTTCCAAGCGTTCTCCTTCCCACTTTCTCTTCCCAGGGGTGATGGAGTTACCTTTTTTCCAAGGCCAAAAACCACGAATCTGCTCAGTTAAACACCTCCAAAGGCTTGCCGTTGCCTGCAGGGCCTTCTTATCGGTCAGACGTCTCATAGTCTGTCTCTCTGCCACTGGACCTGAGCTCTGCCTTTTCCTGTTCTTTTCTGTGTGTAGCTTTTGCACACACTTTCTGGAATGACTCCTCCCCTTCCCCTACCAGCCTTCCTGCAATTTGGCATAATTATGAACCATTTCAAGATCATCTTTGTGAACCATGTCAGAACAGCTTCTGGCAGAAATAGAGCAAACAAGCACTTGCATAGTGCAGATCCTCCTTGATACCTGCTTCTTCCTCCTCTTTCACATCTAGATTGTCATCAGGTCTTCCCGTGTTTGAAACCTTTCCATGTGCTTCTTTACCCACAGCATCCTTGTCCAAGCTTGTCAAGTGGACTGCAGCAGAGGTAGCAGGTCTTTCTGTATCTACTGCCTTTTCTTATTTAACAAGTTGATTCCTTTCATATGTTTTTTTTCATGTTTAAAAAATAATATTTTTATATATTTTATGGTATGTAAATTATCTCAGTAAATATATGTATTGAGATACAGTGTATGTATTTTTAAATCTTTAAGATTAAGATTTAATCTCATCTACATTGAGATTTAAATCATATACCATAAAATTCAAAATGTACAGTTGTTTTTAGTATATTCACAGTTATGCTTTGTCAATACAAGCCAATTTTAGAACATTTATCAACTCAAAAATAAACCCTGTAGTCTTTAGCAGTCACTGCCTACTCCCCCCCTTATCCCTCCAGCCTTAAAAAAACCTTCATTTATCTACTTTTTGTATCAATAGATTTGTCTATAAAAGAATAGTATAATAAGTGGTGTTTTTGTGGCTTCCTTCACGTATCATTATATTTTCAAGGCTCATCCTTGTTGTAGCTTGAACTAGCACTTCTATGCTTTTAATGGCCAAGTAATATTCATTGTATGGATATACATACCGCATTTTGTTTGTCTATTCGTTACTGATGTATATTTGGATTGTTTCCATTTTTTGGATAATGTGAACCATGCTGCTTAGAACATTCATATATTAGTATAAGCTTTTGTGGTCATCTTTATATTTTCACATAGGAGTGGGATTGCTGGGTCCTATGGTAATTCAATGATTAACATTTTGTGGAACTGCTAAACTTTTCTAAAGCGTCTGCATTTTATATGCTCACTAGCAAAGCATGAGAGCTCCAGTTTCTCCACATCTTGGCAACACGTGGTATTGTTCTTTTATTAGCCACCCTAGTGGGTGGGAAATGGTAACTTTTTGTGATTTGATTTGGTTTTCCCTCATGGCTAGTGATGTTGTACATCTTTTTTTTTTTTTTTCTTTTTTAAAAGATGTTGAGGAATACTATTCAAAAGGACTACCATGATGGGGCTCTGTTGTAGGAGAGCTTGAGATCAGGTTCAACTCCCTGTTGGAACATTTTTTCATGTACATATTGGCCATGTGCATACATTTGGAGAAATGTCTACTCATATCCTTTGCCACTTTTTTATTTTATTTTTTATTTAAAAAAATTTTTTTTGAGACAATCTCACTCTGTCTCCCAGACTGGAGTGCAGTGGTGCGATCTCGGCACACTGCAAACTCCGCCTGCCGAGTTCAAGGGATTCTCCTGCCTCAGCCTCCTAAGTAGCTGGGATTACAGGCGCCCGCACGGTGCCCGCCACCATGCCCAGCTAAGGGTTTCACTGTGTTGGCCAGGATGGTCTTGATCTCTTGACCTCATGATCTGCCCGCCTCAGCCTCCCAGAGTGCTGGGATTACAGGCGTGAGCCACTGCGCCTGGCCCCTTTGCCACTTTTTAAATTGGATTATCTTTTTATTGTTGAGGCATGAGAGTTGTCTTTTTATTTTTGAGACTGGATACAAGTCTCTTGTCAGATGGATAGTTTGCAAATATTTTCTCCCATTCTCTGGGTTGTCTTTTGACTTTCTTGATGGTATATTTTGAAGAACTAGTGTTTTTAATTTTGATGTAGTTCAATTTCTCTATTTGTTCTTTTTGTAGCTATGCCTTAGATTATATCTAAGAAACTGTTGCCTAACCCAAGTTTACAAAGATTTACACTTATGTTTTCTTGTGTGAGTTTTACGGTTTTCACTGTTATGTTCATCTGTGACTATGATCCAATTTTGAGTTAATTTTTATATATGGTGTGTAGTAAGAGGTCTAACTTCATTCCTTTACTTGTGGCTATGTAGTTGTCTCAGCACCATTTGTGGAAAGATGAGTCTTTCACCGTTGAGTTGTCTTGGTACCCTTGTTGAAAATTAATTGACCGTAAATATAAGGGATTACTTCTGGATATTCAAGTCTATTCCATTGATCTATGTATCTATCCTTATGCTAGTACCAAACTGATTACTATAGCTGTGTAGTGAAATTTGAAATTGGATAGCATGACTTCTCCAACTTTGTTCTTTTTCAGGAGTGTTTTGGCTATTATGGAACTCTTGTATTACCACGTGAATTTTAGGATCAGCTTGTGAATTTCTGCAAAAAAAGTTGGGATTTTGATGGGGATTGTGTTGAATAGGTAGATTAATTTGGGGAGTATTGCCATCTTAACAGTGTTAATTTTTTCAATCCATGATCATGATATATTTTTCTATTCAACAGTGTTTTGTAGTTTTCAGTCTACAGTATATAGGTTTTACACTACTTTAGTTACATTTATCCCAAAATATTCTTTTTGAATTTAAATAGATTTTTCTTAATTTCATTTTCAGATTGCTCATTGCTATTGTATAGAAATTACAAAATAAATTGGTTTTTGTATATTGGCTTGTATCATACAACTTTGCTGAACTTGTTAGTTTGTTCCTAATAGTTTTTTTTAAGTGGATTTCTTACTATTTTCTATGTACAAAATTGTGCCTTTTGCAGATAAAGAATTTTATATGCAGTTGGCTCTACTGTTCAGTTAGGTGTAGTTGATTGATGGTAGTGCTCAATTCAACTATACTCTTACTGATTTTCTGCCTGTTGGATCTGTCAATTACTGATAGAAGTAAGTTAAAATCTGCAACTATAATAGTAGATTTGTTTCTCCTTGCACTATCAGTTTTTAACTCACATAATTTGCTGTACTATTGTTTGGTGCATACATATTTAGGATTATTATGTCTTATTGGAGAAATGACCCTGTTTTTATCATGTAATGCCCTTGTTTATTTTATTTTAGTAGCTTTTGGGGTACAAGTGGTTTTTGGTTACAAGTGGATGAATTGTCTGGTTGTCAAGTCTCAGATTTTAGTGTACCTATCACTGGAGTAGTGTACATTGTACCCAATATGTAGTTTTTAAAAATTCCTCAACCTTCCCACCCTGCCCCCTTATACTCTCCAATGTCTGTTACACCACTGTTTTGCCTTGGTGTACCCATAGCTTAGCTCCGAGTTCTAAGTGAGAACTTATGGTGTTTGGTTTTCCATTCCTGAATTACTTCATGTAAAATAATGGTCTCTAGCTCCATTGAGACCTTTAGTTGAGTTTCATTGAGAGCTTTAGTTAATTAACTCAACTTTAGTTCAGAAAATTGGCGAAACCAGCTGGGCGTGGTAGCACCTGCCTGTAGTCCCAGTTAGTCAGGAGGCTGAGACGGGGGGATTACTTGAGCCCAGGACTTTGAGGCTGCAGTGAGCTGTGATGGAGCCGCTGCACTTCAGTCTGGGTGACACAACAAGACCTTGTCTCTTTAAAAAAAAAAAAAGAAATATGTATGAACCTATTTATGTAGAATAGCACCAACAGAACATATGATCCATTTATGTAAAATAGCAACAACAAGCCAAATGGTAATATACAACTCTGTTTCTGTATGTAAATATGTTGAACATTTTCTGGAAGGTTACATTACATGTAACTGTGATAACTGTGGCTTCCTCTGGGGAAGGGAATGAGTTGATTCTACGGAAGGAGGACTTTCACTTTGAGTGTGTTTTTTCAATTTTGTTTAAGCAAAATGTATTTCTGTTTCTTTTTAAAGTCTCAGCAAAGTTGTTACATTCGTCTTTCAGTTGTGTGAGCTTTATAGAGCAGGATTAATGCTGTGATGTGACCTTGTTACAGATTCACTGAAGATTTTTGTATGTTTTGTGAAAAGTCAGGAAAATTAAGGTTGGCATGTGAATGCCTAAGCTTTTCTGAGTTGGTAAACTTGTCTAGGTTATGTGAGGAGGATGCATGATAATTGAGTTCTTGAGAAGTGATTGAGTTGTGAATTAAAGTGAGACAGTTATAAAACAAAAAAGTTTAGACTTTTGCTGAATAAAAGCTAAGGTTTTATTCCATTTTAGAGTACCAAAAGCCTACAGATACATTTGATGGTACAGTTGTTACATATTAGATACTTCATTTCAGATTGCAGAACTGATTTCTAGCTTTTTGAAGTGGAAGTACTCAAAACATCAAGTCTCAAATATGTGACCAAAACTGCTGGAATTGACTGTGATAGAAACATTTTCATGGCACTTTACAGTTCAGTAATAATGTTAGCAGTATCCTATCTAGCAGAAATTATGGTGAAACTTTAATACTTATTGCATGAGAAGTGTTCATGCTAGAAGGGAGGATAATTGGGTGCTCATGTTGTAAGTTTTACATCTATCATATCATTTGATTCTAATACAGTCCCATGGAGTGTGGAACTGTTAGTGTCTTCATAGAGTAAGAAACTGAGGATCAGAGAGGTTAAGTAACTTGCCCAATAGCTAGTAAGCGGCAGACTGGGATTTCATCCCCAGCAATCACACCGTAGAGCCTGCATTCTTAGCCCTTGGAAGTGGTGTCAGCTTGGATGTCTGAAAGGCACTTCAGATTCACTTTAATTCAAAACAGAACTCATGAGCTTTACTCCCCTCCACCCTCGCCACGGTATTTTTTATGATTTTGTCTCATTAGATGTCATCTTCTTTCATCCAATTGCTGAAGCCAGAAACCTGGTTAATACTCCCTAACACTTTCTTCCAGTTAAATCAGTCCTCTGTCTAGGCATCATTAACTCATTTAAAATTTTGAATGGTTCTTGAATCCTTTCACTTTCCTTTATTTCTACCACTACCTATCTCAGCCAGACCTGTTATCTGTTGATTGGACTCCAGTTGTGTCTTGAAGCTCCCACCCCTGTCTACTTCTGGTATGATCTTCAAGTATAGAAACTGTTCCCCCTCCAGTTTTATATGTGCATGTGTGTATGTTTATACCTACGTAAACTCCTTCAGTGGTTCTTAGGGTGAAGAACAGACTTTTCAGCAGGTCTGTAAGGATATTTCTGGCCTGTGCTCACCTGTTTACTTTCATTGGTCACTCTCTTCGCCTCGTAGGTGACAGGACATTCAGTGGGACCGTGACTAGTTTATGCTTTTCCTGTTTTCTCTGCCTGGCAGTCAGCCCCTCTCCTTCCCTCTCACCTTAACTCCTACTCATCCTTCTAACCTCCACTGTCTGGGGTAAGCTTTCCCTAACCATCTCCTTTTGCCCTAGACCATTATCAGTTCTGGTTACAAGTTACTGTGGCACCACTTACAGCTTGTAAAGCAGTTTGAATTGGTTATTAATGACATTTATGGTTATTAATGATTTCTATGATTATTAATGTTTGTATTTCCCTCCTAGACTCTAGTTCCTTGGCTGCTGATCACTATAGTACATCCTCAGTATGTTTGAATGAATGGACACATCTAGTCTTAGCTGCTTGATTTCCTTCCTGAGGAAACTGAAGCTTGAACAGTGTAACACAGTTTTATTCAAATACAGAGTTAGATTAGCACTTAATAGCTGAAGGAAGTTACTTCACCTCTCCAAGTCTCCATTTCTTTATCTGTTAACTAAGGATAAAAATAGTGCCCACCTCTTGGGTTGTGTTAGGGATTACATGAGTTAATTCTCTTAAAGCACCTGGAGCAGTGCCTGAGGCCTACCGGTGGTAGCTGTTGTCAGTAGTATTGGGACCTACCTAAAGTCGTTCAGCTTTTTAATACAGATCCTGTCAGATAGCAGTCCTTTATGCTTTTCTCTGTACTGAGAGCATTTGGCATTCTTGCAGATTTACTCTTTTGTGAGCAGAAGTTCATTTTTATACTTTAAAAAATGATTCTGCACAGTTTCTTGCACAGCGAAGGCATGTGTACGTTTTGTTGTCTTCAGTTTAACTCAGTTGCAAACAAGAACCATACCCACCCTGACTCAGTGGAAGGTGTTTCTGATACACAGTGAAAATGTGTCTACTCCAGGAACAAGAAGGTTAGTAGAGGTTGTGCAGAACTTTGAATATCAAATTAAGATCTTTGAAGTTGCATATTTTGAAATAAATAATGAAAGGATTTTAAGTAGGGGGTGAATTCTATGCTTAGTATTGTTTTTAGAAAATTGGTAACTGGAAGGAATGGGAGGCTGGGTTTAGATGATGGTTTTTGATTTAAAAAATGGGGCAGTTAGGAGTGACAGCTGGGTTTGTGGGAGAGATAATGAACTTTGTTTTATATAGGTTGAGTTGAAAGTACTTGTTGGACATCTACATGGAAGTGCCCTCAGGTTAAGTGTATCAGACAGAAATCAGGAGAGAAACCTGGCATAGAATTACTGAAAACTATGTAGTATGAACAACAACAACAAAAAATTGAGATATTTAGAACTGGCATCCTAGAAAAAGCAGATGCTGTAATACCTGCATGTAACAAGGTTTGTTAGCTGTTACTTCTGTATCTACTTGAAGGTGATGAAACCACATTTTAAATAGTATCCTTTAACTCAAAATTTTCACTGATAAGTGTGGTCTTCCCTCTAGTTTGAGTTAGTGATGTAAAATTTACCAAAATGTTGCAAATTACCTTGGTGCTTAAGAAGAGATCAATGGAAGGGAATGTGATATCCTGAATTTCTTTGATTTGTTAAGTTCGAAGTTAGCTAGATGTGTGATGTAGAATCTGTTCTCTGAATGCCTCGCTCACTCAAGTGCTTGTACTTTTTTTCCCCTTTAACTAGGAATTGTGGTGCTTGGAATAAACAGAGCTTATGGCAAAAATGCACTCAGTAAAAATCTTATAAAAATGGTGAGTGTAAAGATTAAACTGTTTGCTTCTAATATTAAGATACATTATTGTCCTCAATGTAAAATTTTATTTTTCTCTTTTCCCTCGTATGCTTCCTATTTCTGTTTAGCTATCAAAAGCTGTGGATGCTTTGAAATCTGATAAGAAAGTACGGACCATAATAATCAGGAGTGAAGTCCCAGGGATATTCTGTGCTGGTATGTAAATATCTTCTATTATGAAATTAAACTGTAGTCTGATTTTTCCTCAGTAGTAGTCTGTTTTCCGTTAGAATGTTCTGTGGTTTGAACCCCATTACCAACAACTCCTCTTTGTGTTTTACTGATCCACAAGAAAAAAACAAGCTTAGTCTGAGAGCATTAGAAAGAAGCTTTTGCAACATTTAGATTGTTTCAGAAGTTGAAAAAAAACTTTGAGCCATTAAAATACTTGTTTGTAGTACCTGTAGTACAATATTGCTTGTTGTGTCTTAATTGTGGCCAATATTCTTTAGTTTCATTCTTTTTTTTTTTTTTTTTTTTGAGATAGAGTTGCTCTGTCACCCAGGCTGGAGTGTAGTGGTGTGATCTTGGCTTACTGCAACCACCACCTTCCCAGTTCAAGTGATTCTCCTGACTCAGCCTCCCGAGTAGCTGGGATTATAGGCGCCTGCCACCTCGCCCAGCTAATTTTTGTATTTTGAGTAGAGACAGGGTTTCACCATGTTGGCCAGGCTGGTCTCCAACTCCTGACCTCAAGTGATCCACCATCTTTGGCCTTCCAATGTGCTGGGATTACAGAGGTGAGCCACCGTGCCCAGCCCCTAGTTTCATTCTTAAGGATTCTCATTTTTTTTAAGCTTCAATCTCTGTGGCTTCTGCCTTAAAATATTGCAGAATAGTGCGATATTTAGAAATATGCAGTATATTTTGGCTTTTGATGAGGTTTTATTGCCTTTTTAATACATTTCTTAAAATGTAGGATACCGAAAAGAATTAGTTTTAATTCCAGTTGAGTAATCAGAGTGAGTGTAGATTTATTACTCTCAACTGCTAGGGTTATGCTGTCATGCAGTAGATTTCTGTTTTTACATTTGTCAAATGCGAGTAATACTGTCTGCTTAGTTGGAGTGCTTATAAGGGTTTTACGTATATTTTGAGTCCTTTTTTTTAAACATTGCGAAAGACTTATACCAAGAGAATTAGGATTCTTACGTCTAGTTTTAGGGACGAGGTGAATATGATCTTGAGGTAAAGGAGTGTAACACTATGACTGATGGTTGAGAGGTTCTCTAAAGGTCATTGGATGGCTTATTGGGAAGATACAGAGTGGCTTTAGGGTTTTTAAAGAAGGCCCAATTATATGAATTTTTGAGGAGTGATAACAATGTTGTGAAGACAGATTAACGTTTTAAAAATAAGTGTTAGTGATCATCCTGGCATTGTTTTTCTATGGGCAGTAGGTTTTATAATTACCACGCTATAGTTACTGGTGGAATTCCTTTTATTTTACATATTCTTTTGCAGCCCATTTGTTCTAGATTTCTGCATTAGGAATATACTTTGAAAAAGGCTTTAATGCTTTAACACAGTTTGTGGCTGTCTGTTACAGATTGCCTTTTTGAGGACATGCAAAATGTCCTCAAATAATATACCACATGCTGTTTATTAGAATAACATGTTAGTCTTGAGTGCTTTTTAACAAGTTAATCTATTTAGTTTGCTTTATGGGCTTTTAAACTTTCATACAATCAGGATAATCTTTTAACTCAAGATTTTGACTGTTTTGTCAACAAGTCAATGTTTTAATTATAGAAAAATTGGGGCATATCATCTCTTTTAGTAATTCAGTATGTATGATGGAACTGTTCTTTCAGATTTCTCCGAAAGGTTTTCCTTTCTTGTTTTATTTTTTGAGATGGAGTTTCACTCTTGTTGCCCAGGCTGGAGTGCAGTGCTGTGATCTCGGCTCACTACAACCTCTGCCTCTTGGGTTCAAGTGATTCTCCTGCCTCAGCCTCCCGAGTAGCTGGGATTACAGGAACCTGCCACCACACCTGGCTAATTTTTTGTATTTTTAGTAGAGACGGGGTTTCAACATGTTGGCCATGGTCTTGAACTCCTGACCTCAGGTGATCCACCTACCTCAGCCTCCCAAAGTGCTGGGATTACAGGTGTGAGCCACCACGCTGGGCCTCTTTTTTTTACATATATTTACATTTATAAGCTGACTAGTAGGTCTGTCTTTTAACATGTACATATGAAATAAAATTCTAGATAAAATCTCTTTACATTATTTAAAGAATATTTAAACTTATAGCCTGTATTACTATAAACATCTTAATCAGGCCACGTTTATCAGTTATTGTTGAATAATGCAGTCTTTCACATAATTAAAGCTTTAATTTGTATTCCAAAGTAGTAATATTAAAAGAAACCTCGGCTGGGCACGGTGGCTCATGCCTGTAATTCCAGTACTTTGGGAGGGCAAGGTGGGTGGATCACAGGGTCAAGAGTTCAAGACCAGCCTGGCCAACATAGTGAAACCTCGTCTCTACTAAAAATACAAAAAATTTTCTGGCTGTGGTCGTGGGCGCCTGTAATCCCAGCTACTCGGGAGGCTGAGGCAGGAGAATCACTTGAACCTGGGAAGCAGAGGTTGCGGTGAGCTGAGATGGCAACACTTCACTCCAGCCCGTACGACAGTGTGAGGCTCTGTCTAAAAAAACAAACAAACAAAAAAACTCAAAAACACAGTGTACCATTTATTGATTATCCTTTTAGCCTCTTCTCCATCCCTTCACAGTCATCATTTTCCCTCTCCTTTTTCTGCCCCCACAAAGGTTTCTCTGTATATATTAATAACCTGTATTCCAGTGATACCTTTTTCATTTCTGAATACTTAAAGCTTAGCAAATGGTCTTGCCTCAAATTTCTTGAGCATAGGAACTCCTCTTATTCTTTGAGAATCATCTTTCACATTCTCAGAATACAGCAAACAACAGGGACTCAGCATGTATTTGCTGGAATTAATCAGCCTTTGTGCTTTAATTGACTGATTTTTTTTCAGGAATGGTTGAGATATAACAAGCAGCTTCTCTGAATTGTCTCATACCACTCTCCTATTTACTGATAGTAAGTTTGGCTACATCTGTTTTCTAAAATGCTGGGAAAACATAAACATTAAAGAGATTCCTACATTGCATTGGAGGTTGGGCCAAATGATTTCTGACTTCTCATTTAAATCTACCTATTATTTAGCATTATTAAGTACTTTACTTACATTTTAAGTTTTTTAATCAATTTTTAGTTTAAAAAAGTAGCATGGTAGGTCAGAATGTATGAAAATGTATACAGAGAGAACTCTCTCTAACCCTACTTCCTCTACTTTATTCATCCCCTAATAACAATAACAATTATTTTTATCCTTCTAGTATTTTTCATATATATGTATGTACACACACACACACACACACAAATACAGTCATGTGCTCCATAACAATATTTTGGTTAACAGTGGCCTGCATTATACGATATTGGTCCCATAAGATTATTTATTTTTATTTTTTTGAGACGGGGTCTCCCTGTCACCCATGCAGGAGTGCAGTGGTGTGATCTCATTTCACTGCAACTTCAGCCTCCAGTGTTCAAGCGATTCTCATGCCTCGGCCTCCTGAGTAGCTGGGATACATGTGTGCCACCATGCCCAGCTAAATTTTGTAATTTTAGTAGAGACGGGGTTTCACCATGTTGCCCAGGCTGGTCTTGAACTCCTGACCTCAGGTAATCCACCTGCCTCGGCCTCCCAAAGTGCTGAGATTACATGGGTGCGCCACTGTGCCCAGCCTCATAAGATGATAGTACTGTATTTTTACTGTACCTTTTCTGTTTAGGTACATATAAATACTTAGCATTGTGTTACGGTTACCTCCAGCATTCAGTACAGTCACCATACAGGCTTGTAGCCTAAGAAAAATATGTTATACGGTATATCCTATTTATGTAGGGGATGGTTTCAGGATGAAACTGTTCCACCTCAGATCCATCAGGCATTAGTTAGATTCTCATAAGGAGCGTGCAACCTAGATCCCTCGCATGCGTAGTTCATGGTAGGATTTGTGCTCCTATGAGAATCTAATGCGGCTGCTGATCTGACAGGAGGCAGAGCTCAAGTAGTAATGTTCCCTTGCCTGTACTCACCTCCTACTGTGCCACCGGTTCCTAACAGGCCACAGACCCAAACTGTTCATCAGCTCAGGGATTGGGGACCCCTGGCCTGTACCATCTAGGTTTGTGTATGTACACTCTATGATGTTTATACAAGGATGAAATTTTCTAAGGACTCATTTCTCAGAATGTAGTCTTTAAGTGACGTATTATATACCGATGCACTCATTAGAATGTTAAGTAGATATTTAAAGTGATACATATAAAGACATGTAAATACGATACATATAAAGTGATACATATGGAGTATGGAAAATACCTGTTACAAGCGTAGGGAGAGTTGTATATAAAATGTTATGACCATTATTACTGTAACTGTGTAAACTATGTCTACCAATAAGATCATGGGCCAGGTGGCTCACACCTGTAGTCCCAGCACTTTGGGAGGCCGAGGCAGGCAATTGGCTTGAGCCTAGGAGTTCAAGACCAGCCTGGGCAACATGGCAAAACCCTGTCTCTATTAAAAAAAAAAAATACTAAAGTTAGCCAGGCATGTTGGTGCATGCCTGTAGTCCTAGCTACTCAGGAGGCTTAGGTGGGAGAGTTGCTTGAGCTTGGAAGATCAAGGCTGCGAGCCGTGATTGTGCCACTGCATTTCAGCCTGGGTGACAGAGCTAGACCCTGTTTGAAAAAATAAGAAAAAAAAAAGATCATGGATTAAAGGTGATTTTTTTCTGTCTTCAAACTTTCTGAAATAATTTCATTATATTAACAAATTATATTAAGCAAATATGTACAAAGTGTATTAGTGTATTTTTCTTTGTTGGAAACTAAAATTGGGATATTAACTGAGTTCCTGAATTGTTGTTACAACTTTTTTTTTTTGAGATGGAGTCATGTTCTATCACCCAGGTTGGAGTGCGGTGGTGTGATCTCTGCTTACTGCAACCTTTGCCTTTCAGGTTTAGGTGATTCTCCTGCCTCAGCCTCCTGAGTAGCTGGAATTACAGGCGCCTGCCACATGCCCAGCTAATTTTTGTATTTTGAGTAGAGACAGGGTTTCACCATGTTGGCCAGGCTGGTCTTGAACCCCTGACCTAAAGTGATCCGCCTGCCTCGGCCTCCCAAAGTGCTGGGATTACAGGTGTGAGCCACTGTGCCCGGCCTGTTACAACATTTGAGAAGAAAAATTTTAGACTAAAATAGTTGCTATAGAATAATTCAGACCGTTTAATACCTGTGAAATGAAAGACCTGGTTAAAGGTGGTAGCTTAGCTGAAACTACTTCTTTTAACAATCAGGAGAAAGTTTTCTCTTAGACTGTGGTTTCTAATCTAGAACCTAGAAGGAATATGAGGTCTCCTTTTAAAGTTCTTAAAATTTTTTACACTTAAGACATTTTAGTGGCTCTACATTGAGAAGGTGTGTAATGTCAAAATGTCATTGTTACAGTAATGTATTAAAATGGATGTTTCTATTAACCACAGTAATATGTAAATACAGATTTAAAATATGTCGTAGTTGTCACAGATACAGACAGTGTTTCCCATACATAATGTGTTTTCACATGGTGTGCTGTGCCCCCAAAGTTTTAATATATTGCCGATCGTGACATTCTGGAAAAGTCTTTCTGGTTGGCCGGCTGCGTTGGTTGTAAATGTGTGATCACAGTCATACCCTTCAGGTTGGGAATCACTGTTGTGTATTCTTTCCTGTAGAATAGAACACCACTTGTGGGTTCATGGCTTGCCTGTACTTCTCTTAGAATACTAAGAAATGTAATTTTGTTAGTCAAAGCTTCTTATGAAGCATTGGCTACATGGATTATATGAGATTGGCCTGAATGTGTGCTGCCCCAGCTTACATATTCTAGAAACTGTTTAATCACTTTTAGTTTACCTTCTCTCTCTCTCCCTCTCTCTTTGTGTGTGTGTGTGTGAGGCAGATCATGGTTTAAAAATTCATCAATTATACATTTTAAATTGGTAACCTGTATTCCAAGTAGTTCATATCTCAATAAAACATTTTTTATTCCAACAAACTATATATGACAACAACAAAAAAACAGAACCCTTTATAGCTGAACTAATACAAACTTGTTAAACTACTACAAATTTGTGGTATCTATCCCTTCATGTTAACTTATCAAACTCTGAAAGACTAATAGTGAGGCAGACACACACACACACACACACACACAAGCCGAAACAATTCCGCTATTTCAAAATGTTTATGTAGTTAACGTTTTAATATTTGCCAATCACAAAATTCTAAAATGTCTAAAATTCTAAAAATGTCTGATTGGGCTGCTGCGTTGGATATAAATGTGAGATCACAGTCATCTGTTTATTTTTGTTCTTTTACTTTTCTAATTCAAAGTAATAAAGTGCACATGCATTGTTTTTACCAAAACATTTTTGAAATGAAATTCTGTGAGAAATTACTGAGACCGAGGATTTTTTCTTTTGAAATTCCTAAGATATATGATAAACAATTCTTGGTAATTGATTGCTATATGTAGAACCCTAAATTGTTTCACTGAATTACACCAGTGTGGGTTTTATAAAAAAGTAAAGGTAGTTTTGCTTCTGCTTTTGAATTCTAGTAAATTATGTTATGACTAAAGACTAACTTGTCACTAAAATTGTCAACATGCATTATTGAATGTTGTGTATATTGTCAGTATGGATAAAAATGTCATGATCTGGATAGATGTGTGGGCACCTTGGACAGTGAAGTAACCTGGCCATTGTTGTTTCAGAATCTTAGATTGTCATATTTATGTATTTAACTATTAGTCTTTCAGAGTTTGATAAGTTAACATGAAGGGATAGATACCACAAATTTGTAGTAGTTTAACAAGTTTGTATTAGTTCAGCTATAAAGGGTTCTGTTTTTTTGTTGTTGTCATATATAGTTTGTTGGAATAAAAAATGTTTTATTGAGATATGAACTACTTGGAATACAGGTTACCAATTTAAAATGTATAATTGATGAATTTTTAAACCATGATCAGAATCATGATGCAGAACATGTTCGTCACTTAAAAAGTTTTCTCGTGTCCATTTGCAGTCAAGCCCCTTCCCTTGCCCTGACCTCTGAAAAGTACTAATCTCCTTGCTACTCCTAGTTTAGCATCTTCTGTAATTTTTAAAATAAATTGACTCATACTATGGGTAGTCTTTTGTGTCTGACCTCTTTCATTTAACATAATGGTTTGAGCTTCACCCATGTTCGTGTTTCACTAGTTTCATTATTATCATGTATTTTATTTTATTGCCAAGAATACTATTTGTTGTATTTCACAGTTTGTTTATTCATTAGGTGATGGTCATTTGGGTTTTTCCATTGTTTGGCTTTTATGCATACCACTTCTATGACAATTCACACACACGTTTTTGGCAATGTATAATTTTATTTCTCTCAGGTAAATAGTCAGAAGTGGAATTACTGGTTTTATCCTGTGTGTTTAGTTCTGTAAGAAACTGCCAACTGTTTTCTGTATCATTTTGCATTCCCACTAGCAATGTATGAGAGTTTCAGGCGTTACACATCCTCACCAACACTTGATAATACGAAGTTTAAAAATTGTAGGCATCCTAATGGATACAAAGTCATATTTCATTGTGGTTTTAGTTTACATTTCATATGTGTCACCTGTATATCTTTTTTGGTGACTTGTTTGTTCAAATTTTTTCCCAGTATTTTTCTTAGAATCTCATCTCATTGAGTTTTAAGAGTTTTTTTTTTTAATATTCTTGATACAAGACTTTTATCTGTTATATTTTGTAAGTTTTCTTCCACTAAATGGCCTGTCTTTTTTCTGTATTATAATTTGTTTTGAAGAACAAAAGTTTTTTATATGAAGACTGATCATTTTTTTTTCCTTTTATGGTTTGTACCTTTTTGTGAATTTTAGAAATTTTGTTTTACCCCACAGTCACAAAGATTTTCTCCTGTTTTCTAGGACTTTTATAGTTTTTATATCTTAAATTTAGGACTCTGAAGTATTCGGAGTTAATTTTTATATATGTTGTGAAAGAAAATTAAAAATATATTTGGTCTTTGCCCTTGTTCTTGGTATAGAGCTCTTAAAACCCGGGGAGTTTCCTGAATGGTACAGGTGGTTTTTGGTTGGTAATGAGATGACCCTAGATAGCTTCAGGATGGGGGACAGCTTGTCAGAAAAAGCAACGATGGGTTAGAGGATTAGAACTTTTAGCACCCTCTTCCCCCAGAGGGGAAAGGGGCCAGAGATTGAGCTCAGTTACCAGTGGCCAGTGATTTAGTCATTCACGTCTCCCTATGGAGATAATGAAACCTCCATAAAGACCCTTTAAAACAGCGGGGTTCAGAGCCAGGCACTGTGGCTCATGCCTATAATTCTGCCACTTTGGGAGGCTGAGGCAGGTGGATGGCTTGAGTTTTAGACCAGCCTGGGTAACATGCCAAACACCCCATCTCTACAAAAAAATGAAACAAAACAAAAAGAACTCTAACTGGGTGTGGTGGTACATTCCTGTAATCCCAGCTACTTGAGGGGGCTGAGGTGCAAGGATTGCTTGAGCCTGGGATTTTGAGGCTGCAGTGAGCTGTGATTGTGCCACTGCACTCCAGCGTGGGTGACAAAGTGAGACCCTGTCTCAAAAAAAAAAAATGGGGTTCAGGGAGCTTCTAGGTTGGTGAACACATTGATTTTCTTGGAGAGGGCATGGAAGCTCTGTACTCCCTCTCCCCTTACCTTGTCCGATGCATCTGTTCCATTAGTCTGTTCCTGAGTTGCATATAGTAAAGTTTTTTTTTTTTTTTTTTTTAAATTCTATGAGTCATTCTAGTGAATTAAGTAATCTGAGGAGTTTAGGGGAACCCCCAAATCTGTAGCTCGTTGATTCAGAAATATGGGTTGCCCCTGGGACTTGTGAGTTGCATCTGAAGTGAGGGCAGCCTTGTAGGACCTCTTCTGGGATCCCACTAATTTTGGGTGGTATCAGTTTAAGTGAATTGTTGGATAGCCACTTGGTGTTGAAGAATTGGTGGAAACCCTCATACATTTGGTGTCAGAAGTGGTGTTAGAAAAAAAGACATCATAATTGGTGTCAGGAATGGGATTTGCTAGAGCATCTCATGGAACTCAGGAAAGTGCTTTATTTACCATTACCAGTTTATTATAAAAGCTAAAACTGAGGAACAGTCAAGTGGAAGAGGTACGTAGGGCAAAGCTAAGGGTGGAGGGTTGCAGAGCTTCCATACCCTCTCCAGGTGTGCCATTCACCCAGCACATACATGTGTTCACTAACCTGGGAGTTCCCTAAGCCCTGTTTCAGGGATTTTTTTATGGAGGCCTCTTTACATAATGATTGATTACATCATTAGCCATTGGTAATTGAGCTCAATATACAGCTCCTCTCACTCCCCGAAGGTGTGGGTGGGACACTGAAAGTTCTAACCCTCTGATCATGGCTTGATGCATCTGGTGACCAACCCCTATCCTGGAGCTATCTAGGGGCTCTCTGAGAGTCACCTCATTAGCACAAACTCAGTTTTGATTGAGAAGGGCATGTTAGGAATAACAAAAGACACTGTGTCACTCAGGAAATTCTGAGGGTTTTAGGAGGTTTGGGCCAGGAACCTGGAATAAAGACAACCAAGTATTTTTTATTATACACTGGTGGTTTTTTTTTTGGGGGGGGGGGGGCTTTGTTTTGTTGCGTTTTCAATTCTCCCAGCACCATTTGTCAAAAAGACCAACTTTTCCCCTATTAAATTATTTTGGGACCTGTCTAAAATACCAGTTGACAGTATATGTGTGAGTTAGGGCTCTCTGGGATTTTTAATGCCAATACCACACTGTCTCAGTTACCATGTTCAGGTCTTATACATGTTTGGTTAAATTTATTTCTAAGTTTTTCATTTTTTTTGATGTCACTGTAAGTGGCATTTCTTCTTAATTTTACTCCCAATTTTTTATTGCTAGTATATTGATAGTATATACAATCGATTTTTATATATTTGTATCCTGCGACCTTGTTAAATGCACTTTTTAGTTCTAGGACTCTTTTGTAGATACTCTGGGGTTTTCTACAAAGGTAGTCAGGTCGTTTGTGAATAAAGATAGTTTTACTTCTTCCTTTCCTGTCTGTTCACCTTTTATTTTGTTTCTTATCCCCATTACATTTTCATTATAGGGTTGACTGAAAGCAGTGTGAGTGTTCATCTTTGCCTTTTCTCCGTCTTCAGAGCAGGCATCCAGTCTTTTACTATTAAGTATAATGTTAGCTGTAGTTTTTTCACAGCTGCGGTTTATCAGGGTGAAAAGTTTCTTTTTATTTGTATTTTGCTGAGGTTTTTTTTTTTCATGAACACGTATTGAATTTTGTCAAATCTCTTTTTGGCATCTATTAAGAGTCTCATTTTTCAGCCTGCCAATATGGTGAATGATTGATTGATCATCAGTTATTAACAATTGTGTATTCCTGGAACAGACCTCTCTTGGTCATTGTCAGGCCTCTGAGCCCAAGCTAAGCCATCATATCCCCAGTGACCTGCATGTATACATCCAGATGGCCTGAAGCCACTGAAGATCCATGGAAGTGAAAATAGCCTTAACTGATGACATTTCACCATTGTGATTTGTTTCTGAACCACCCTAACTGATCGATGTACTTTGTAATCTCCCCCACCCTTAAGAAGGTTCTTTATAATTCCCCCAACCCTTGAGAATGTTCTTTGTGAGATCCACCCCCTGCCCCCAAAACATTACTCTTAACTTCACTGCCTATCCCAAAACCTGTAAGAACCAATGATAATCCCACCACCCTTTGCTGACTCTCTTTTCGGACTCAGCCCACCTGCACCCAGGTGAAATAAACAGCCATGTTGCTCACACAAAGCCTGTTTGGTGATCTCTTCACAGGGACATGTGAAACAGTCATTAATCCTTTTTATATACTGCCAGATTGGATTTGCTGAAGCTTTTAAGGATTTTGTAACTCTGTTCATAAGGGACATTGGTTTGCCTTCTTTTCTTGTAAGGTCAGTAGTTCTGGTATCAGGATAGTGCTGGTCTCATAAAATGAATTGGGAAGTGTTCCTTCCTTCTGTTTCCCTGAAGAAGTTTGCATAGTTGTTATTATTTCTTTCTTTCTTTTTTTGAGACAGAGTCTTGCTCTGTTGCCCAGGCTGGAGTGCAGTGGCACAATCTCAGTTCACTGCAAGCTCTGCCTCCCGGGTTCACACCATTCTCCTGCCTCAGCCTCCCGAGTAGCTGGGACTACAGGCATCTGCCACCATGCCTGGCTAATTTTTTGTAATTGTTTTTACTTAATTGTTTGGTAAAATTCACCAACGAAGTCATTTGGTCCGGGAAGCTTCTTTGTGGAAAGATTTTTAACTACGAATTTGAAATCTTTAATAAATACAGGGCTACTTGAGTTACTTCTGTTTGAAAAGTCAAATTCTGTAACATACTTGGAGAGATTTATTCTGAGCCAAATATGAGTGACCAGCTCCAGGAGATCGTGAGAATGTGTGCCCAAGGTGTTCAGTCTACAGCTTGGTTTTATACATTTTAGGGAGACATAAGACATCCATCAGTACATGTAAGATGTGTGTTGGTTCAGCCTGGAAAGGTGGGACAACTGGAAGCAGTGAGGGAAAGGCCTTCCGGGTTATAGGTAGATTCAGTGACGTTCTGATTGGCACTTGGTTGAAAGAATTTATCTAAAGACCTGGAATCAATAGAAGTCAGTGTCTTCGTTGTGGAGACCAAGGTTCTTACTATGCAGATGAAGCCTTCAGGTGGCAAGCTTCAGAGAAAATAGATTGTAAATGTTTCTTGTCAGACTTAAAGGGCCTGTTCTGTCAGTCTCCAGGTCCTGTGTTGATGTTCATGCTGGTCAGCTGTGCCTGAATTCCAAAGGGAAGAGAGTATAATGAAGAATGTCCTACTCCCACTCCCACTTTCCACCGTGTCCTGAACTAGTTTCTCAGGTTAGCTTTGGATTGCCCTTGGTGGAGGGGAGGGTCCATCAGTCAGGGAACTTAGAATTTTATTTTTGGTTTACATTTCTTTTTGAGTGAGTTTTGGTAATTTGTGTCTTTTAGGTTGAGTGAGTTTTGGTAATTTGTGTTTTATCTAAGTTTTCAAGTTAATTGCCATAAAATTGTTCATATTATTCCTTATTGTCCTTTTACTGCATTGAATCTATAATGATATCTGATTATTTATTTATTTACTTATTTTGAGACAGAATCTTGCTCTGTCACCCAGGCTGGAGTACAGTGGCGTAATCTCAGCTCACTGCAACCTCCGCCTCCTGGGTTCAAGTGATTCTCCTGCCTCAGCCTTCCTAGTAGCTGGGATTACAGGCATGCACCACTACACCTGGCTAATTTTTGTATTTTTAGTAGAGATGGGGTTTCACCATGTTGGCCAGGCTGGTCTCGAACTCCTGGCCTCAAGGCCGCCTGCCTAGGCCTCCCAAAGTGTTGGGATTGTAGGTGTGAGCCACTGCGCCCGGCTGATGTCTGATTATTTATTTTTGATATTGATATACTGTGTCTTTTTTCTTAAATGCTAGCAAAACAGTGACTTGTTTATCTTTTCAAAGAAGTGGCTTTTGGTTCCTTTTTTTTTTTTTTTTTTAAATTTTGCTTTTCTTTGTATTTCATTGATTTCACTATTTTCTTCTCTGTTTGCCTCAGGTTTAATTTACTGTTTTTTCTAGCTTCCTAAGGTGAAAGTTTAGGTAATTGATTTGAGGCCCTTTTTTTCTTATAGTTGACCCTTGAGCACCATGGGAGGTTAGGATAGATGACACCCCTACCCGCACCCCTGCCCCCGCCCCTCACAGTTAAAAATCCTCCTATGATTTGACTCCTCAAAAACTGAACTACTAATAGTCTACTGTTGACTGGAGGCCTCACTGATAACGTAAAGCGTTCAATAACACATTTTATATGTTACATATATTATGTGCTGTATTCTTACAGTAAAGTAAGCTAAAGAAAAGAAAATGTTACTAAGAAAATCATAAAGAAAATATATTTGATATTTATTAAGTGGAAGCAGGTCATCACACAGGTTATCCTTGTCATCTTCATGTTGAGTAGGCTAAGGAGAAAGAGGAGGGGTTGTCTTGCTGTCTCAAAGGGGTGGCAGGGGTGGAAGGAAATCTGTGTGCAAGTAGACCTGATGTTGTTCAAAGGTCAGCTGCACTTAAATTTTAATGTTTTCATTTGAGCACGTCAGAGATGTCATTAAAAATGACTCAGAGTACTCGTGCCCTTTCTTTGTAAATAAGGATTGATTGGTTGTTGCCAATTCATTTCTGCCTCTAATTCCATTTTTTAAAAAGCCTACTTGTATAATATTTTAGGATCTGTAGATATTTTCTTTTTAAGGAATAGGAAATATATACTAGTAATAACCTGCTGACTAATCTGCTTCCACTCTTGCCCTTTCCCCACACAGCAGCCCAAGTGATCTTAAAAAAGTTAATGGATCACATCACTCTGCTATTTCAGACACTCTTCAGAAACAAAGTGTGTGGGAGGCAGAAATGGCCCCCAAAGCTGTCCACGTCCTAATGCTGGAACCTTACATGGAAACAGGAACTTCGCAGATGTGAGGAAGGTGAAGATCTTACGATGGGGAGATTTTCCTGATGTATCCACTGGGCCCAATGTAAAGACAAGGGTTCATACAAGAGGGAGGCAGGAGGACTCTGAGAAGGAGAAATGACAACAGGAAGCAGAAGTTGGAGAGAAGCAAGGAAGGGGCCATGAGCCAAGGAATATGGACAGCCCCTAGAAGCTGGGAAAGGCAAGGGAGCTCATCTTTCCTAGTACCTCCAGAAGGAACGCAGCCTTGCCAATCCATTTTAGACTTCTGACCTAGAATTGTCAGGTAATCCCTTTAAGCTTGTAGTTATTTGTCCAGCAGCACAAGGAAACTGATACCAAGTGTGTCAGGTCTCGCCTACTCTGGCCACATTGCCTTTTCTCACCCATCTCCCACTGCCTTTCTTACTCTCTCTGCTTGACAAAGCTCATTCTTCTCTCCAACTCATTGTACTCAGTGTTCTCTTTTTGTTCAGAAAGGCCTCTGCTCTAATGTCATCTTAGATAGCTGTTCCCTCATCACTTACACTAAAGCAGGTCTCCCTACTTCCCCCAGCCCCCATCACATTTTTCTATTTTAGCTTCATCTCTGAACTTTTCAGTTCCTGAATTTATATTTTACTTATTGATTATCAGTCAGCCTCCCCCACAGATAAACTCCTTTCCATGGCATTAGGGCAGAGGCCAATTGCCAGGACAGTACCTGGCCCATAGAAGGTGCTTAGCAAATAGTTCATGGGATGACCATGAACCATTTTGGTTGTTGAGGAAGTAACATTGGCAAGATGTCATGGTTAAATAAAACAAGCTTTGATACAGAGCATGTGTAGGTGGCTTGTGTGGTTAAGAAGAGTGATTTGTTCTTGAGATATTGTCAGTCTTATAAATAGAAGGTTGTATCTAGGGTACCAGTAAATTTAACCAGTGGAGATTAAAATGTTAGCTTTGTGACTTACCGTTAAACCTATTTCAAAGATATGGCTTTGATGTGTTCCCAAATGGACTTCAAATTCTCTGTCCCACCTGCTACCACAGGGGATGTCTTGGAGGAGCAGAGCTGCCTCTGTTGGGGTGAGCAGAGAATGGCCCCCCCGCTAGTGAGTGGGCAGCTGGTCAGAGAGCCTTGGCTGTTCTCTCTCAGTCCCCTTTCTCCAAGGCTGCCCAGTTATGTGGTGAGGTGGGCATTGTGAGCAGTGGGAGGCTGGAAGGGGTCCTTCCTGCAGGAGACCCCTCTTACGTGAGGCCACAGGAGTGGAATTCACCTCTAGAACTTTGGTCAGCTTGAGTAGAGCTCCGACAGCTAGAAAAGGGAGACTTGAAAAAATTAGAAAAAATTAGATTTTTGTCAGTCTGCTTCTGGAAATTGATACTTCGTAGTAGTTTGCCTTCTCAGGGCTTTCTCTGGGAACTGGCATTAGTCTAGATAGAGGTTAGTAAATTTTGTGTATAAAAGACCAGATATTTTAGGCTTTGTGTGCCTCTTAACAATTTTGTCACCTATTCTTTGTTTCATCTTTACAACTCTTAGAAAAGATAGAAAAGCTGGTGCAGACTGGCCTGCAGGCTCTGTTTTGCTGTCTTCTGGTTCAGACTCCATTTTTCTCTGTTTGTTCCGGCTGGAGGAGCTGGGGTCAGTTACACTGGGCTTTGCAGGAAGAAGCTGGAGAGGCCTGGCCATGGAAGCAGTTTTTCTTGACATAAAAATGCTCATTTTTTCTTGTGTGCTTGGTGAGTGATCTGGAAACAAGTTGTACAACTCATAGTTGTACAACTCATAGAAGTATTTTGTTCAGCGATAGTGTCGTTTGGGTGAATGCTAGATTCGAAGGCCAATACTAATTAGGATCATCTTGAGGTTTATGGTTCTTGAAAACTCCCTGAGTTGAAGTTTCATTTGAATAATGTATTGCTTTTTGGGGTAAAATAAGTTTGAAAGAGATGGAGGTAGTCAGTATGTTTGCATTCTCTAAAGAAAAAGGCAACACGATTAATAAATACCAGTATTATTTACTCATTAAATTTTATATTAATGGATATTATATTTGTTACCTTTTCGTGACTATAAACATTTGGTGATTTTTTTTTCTCTTGAATTATGTGAAATACCTGTCAATTTGTTTTGTTTTGTGACAGATAGGACACGTGCCTATTAGGTGTCTTTCTTGTTCATTGTGGTTTTGCTGCAGAAGGTAGTTACTGTTCTGGAGGATCAGTCCAGCTGGACATAGGTGTTAAAGTTCTCTCTGTTCCTGCTGGTCATAGCATGAATGCCTTTCAGCTCAGTGTAATCTTCAGGATTTGTTCATTTCATAGCTCCCTGGTTTTTCTTTATCTGGTAATTTTCTGTGAATCGGGAGTTTACTGTTTCAGTCTAAGCATTAGGGAACCCTAGTGCAGATTATTGGAGCTCTTTCTCTGAGAGGTTCCCCCCCTTTCCGTTTATCTGCCCTGCAAATTCCAGCCTCCTCAGCCTCCCTGCACTCTGATCTCAGATCAGCAAGACTACGGTGCATCGTTGGGGTACCCCTGCCTTGCACCAGTCTGTCAGGTGTCTTCAGGAAGAAAACAAGGATAGTCACAGGATCCCAGACAGTAGTCTTTTACTACCTGTTGATCAATATCTGAAAGAACCATTTCATATATTTTGAGGGAGGGGATCTAGTACCAGTTACTCCATTGCAGCCACAGGTGCAGGTTCTTAGTTCCCATTAATGGGGAACGGTACTGAAGAACCAAGATCTGGGTACAACATGTGCTCACTGTTTTATGGGTGTCTTTGCTTCTCAAGACAGACCTAAGAAATAAGTAGATAAATTACATTACATATTCACACACACATTTGTACAACTATTTCTGTACTTACATGTTGAAAACCATGAGTTTATATTGTTACCTCCATTTCCAGTTTATCACCACAGGATTCATTCCTACCTTCTCCCTTTCCATATTTGTCGTACCTTCAATATATTGACTCATTTGCTCAATCCCGTAATATACTGAAAGTAGTTTCAGAGTTGCTGATCCATACCACTGTGGTAAACATACCTTTTATCCAGAGCTTATTACCTATTGACACTACAGTCCCTGACTTAAAATGGTTTGACTTAGTGATTTTTCAGTTTACGATGGTGCAAAAGTGATACACATTCAGTAGAAATTGTAACCCTGTTTTAAGTGGAGGAGCATCTGTAAAACGCATTTTCCAGTTGTGAGATTTTCAACATCTCATGAATTTATTGGGATGTAATCCCATTGCAAGTCAAGGAGTATCTGTACTTTATATCTTTGGACTGAGGTGTGTCATACTGTAATATACAATACTAAAAATACTAAAAATACTGTGTGAAGAGTTACTTAGGTTATTTCTTCTTTATTGTGGTTCTGTTTTATTCATTAGAGGTAAAGTTAGGTTTCCTCCCTCCTATTTATTTTATTTTGGATATATAAAATATTAATATGGTTTCAGAAGTCTAAACTATACAAAGAGGTATAATCATAGAAGTGTCAGGACCCACTTCCTCCCTCCAATCTCTTCCCTCCAGTTCCTACCCTTGAGGGTGTTAGTGAGTCTCATTAGTTTCTAGATTATCCTTCATGTTTCTTTCTGCACAATTAAGGCTATAACTATTTGTTCACCTATTTCCATTCTTTCTTATGCTAGTAGCATTCTGTATCTATTCTTGCCCTTTATTTTTTGCAGTTAACAATACCTCCTCCCAGCACTTTGGGAAGCCGAGGTGGGTGGATCACCTGAGGTCAGGAGTTCGAGACCAGCCTGGCCAACATGGTGAAACCCCATCTCTACTAAAAACACAAAAATTAGCCAGGTGTGGTGGCAGGCCCCTGTAATCTCAGCTACTCGGGAGGCTGAGGCAGGAGAACTGCTGGAACCTGGGAGGCGGAGGTTGCAGTGAGCCAAGATCACGCCATTGCACTCCAGCCTAGGCCAACAACAGCAAGACTCAGTCCCAAAAAAACAAAACAAAACAAAACAAAGCAAAAAAGTACCTTCTAGAAATCAGTCTCTGTTAGTTCATTGAAATGTAGTGATGGCTGGAAGTGTATGAGAGTTCTGTGAGACTTTTTCAAGATGGAGGTGTTACTATAGGTTTCATGCTGATGAAACTAATCTGATTCTATTGAAGAGGGAGAGGTGTCATAACGTTTCAGAAAGAAGCCTTGAAGTAGGCCTTCAAGAGAGACTGAGATGCTGGACAGAAATGGAGGGTTTTGGTTTTGGTTAGTGAAAGGATATTTCACTTTGAGGAAAAGTGACATCTGATTTATTAGAGCCTTGAATTCTGATAGAAATTCTGTGGCAGAATAGTCCCTTTCATCAAATGGGCAGGTAAAATTTTACTGGGTGAGTTTCCAAGATATGAATTTTTTATTTAATTGGAGTAAAAGGCGGATGTAGGCTCTGGAAGAGGAGATCAATGAAAGCAATTACAAGTTGGTATTCTTCTTGAGCATCTAGTGCTCTAGAAGCTGTGATAGTAGTCATGTTATACCAAGAAGGTCATGCTCCTTAATTTCACCTGATCCTCTCCAAACCTTACCTAGAAACTTTCTGTAATAATTAGAGCTAACTCTTTATCTCCAATCAATTTCTTCCCTTGAGAACAGATGTGGACTGAAGCAGAACCAATTTGTAATCATTTCTAATAGATCATCCAGTTAGATAATGAGCTCTCAGCTCCATCTCACAAAACATTTTTACAAATTAACTTAAACTATAAGCCTGTTAGGATTGCCTGAATCCAGTGATTTTGAATTTTTCTGAAATTCCCATAGTTTACTCTGTTTGCCAGCTTTATATATGGGTTGATAGCCTAAAACTTCAGTTCTCATCCCCATATCCATGCACGACTCTGTTGAAAGAAAGAGAAGACTCTTCTGCAATCCGAGCTGGAGCCCTTCAGTTGACCTTGATTTGATTTCTTAGAGGAATGTACCGTGCTGGTTAGCTCAAGCTAATCATGGTCCACTCCTGGATGTGGGGGTAGATACATCTTCTTCCAAAGTATATGGATTGTGGGGAGCTAGGAGGGCAGACACCAGAACAAAAATAAGGCTGCCATCAGAAAATGGGAGGAGGGAAGTTGGAGAGGATGTTAAGGTAGGTAGTTAGTATTCATACCTGTTAAGCATTTCTACTGTAAACTCTCTTCATCAGGGCTCAACTACAAAGAAAACACATGAATTTCATTAATTAATTCATGTATTTAATATTTCTTAGAGGGAGCCTGCCGTGTGTCAGGTACTGCCATGTGTCTAGGATCTGAGGACATAGCAGTAAATAACAGAGAAATAATCTTCGCTCTGTGGAGCCTCCATGGTTAGTGGGGAGGGACCATCCCATTTTGCTAAGAGGATGTGCGATAGTGTTATTGAATCTCATATGATGTTTATGTGTGAACATTTACTTGATATAGCTTGTAAATGATGTGTTGAAGGCCCTTGTGTGTACAAAGGTGATAAGAAGGAAATAGATGGCATAGAAATGAAAACAAGTCATTGACTTGATCATTCTGACTGATGTTTATAAATCTAAAAATGAAAGTATATTGCAATTAGGGAGCAAATAATATGGCTGTCCTCTTTTCAACAAAATTAAGAGCCATCAGTGTTTTCAAAAACATTGCATTTCTACAATGCAAGTGCAAGAAGAACCAGAAATAGTGATGGTAATGATGATCTGCTAGAGATATATTTGAAACTTAGATTCAGTTTTATAAACCTGTGCAATCCAAGTTCATTTCTTTTTGTTTCTTTTTTTTTTTGGGAGACTGAGTCTGTGCGATTGAGATTCATTTCTTTTTTTGTTTTTTTTTGGAGACCGAGTCTTGCTCTGTCACCCAGACTGGAGTGCAGTGCAGTGGCGCAGTCACGGCTCCCTGCAACCTCTGCATCCCAGGTTCAAGTGATTCTTGTGTCTGAACCTCCTGAGTAGCTAGGATTACAGGCGTGCACCACCATACCCAGCTTATTTTTGTATTTTTAGTAGAGACAGGGTTTTGCCATGTTAGCCACACTGGTTTCAAACTCGTGGCCTCAAGTGATCCACCCACTTTAGCCTCCCAAAGTGTTGGGATTATAGGCGTAAGCCGCCGTGCCTGGCCAATCCAGGTTTATTTCTGTCTGTTAACAGTTTCGTTCAAATGATGTAGCCTTTTTAGGTGTGTTTGTGTATGTGTGTGAGTATATATTTGTATATTTATAATATGTATGTGTTTGTAGAGGGGGGTGTGTGTGTGTGTGTATACATGTACGTGCATATACCAGGAAAATATAAAATAGCAATATGGGTTTGTTATGTTTAAATTTTTATTAAAATTTCTAATAAAGTTGTTTTTTCACTATTCTTTATTTTTCTTTAAATTGTTTGTAAATTGACCTAAATATGAAATAAAGATCTAAGGAGTCCATTGGCCCCAGCCCATAGAATGTTGGTTACTTTTCCTGTTCTACTGAGGGTTAATGTAATATACCTGTGTGGATCATCATCCACAGTGGTTGATGACTAGGCATTCGTTTGAAGCACACATGGACTATTTATGAAAATTAGCCATCTGCTATGCCATAAAACCTCCACAGATTTCAGAGGACAGCTATCATCAGACCACATTCTGTCACCACAGGCAGTGAAGTTAGAAGTCATTAACAAAAAACGTGATTAGAAAAAGTCCCCTACATTGGGAAATTTAAGATAACTTCTAAATAACTTACAGCTCAACAAATGAATCTTAATGGAAATTAGAAAGCATTCAGAACTAAATGCTAACAAAAATACTTTAAAAATTGTATAATATAGCTAAGGTTGGACTTCAGGAAAGAAAAAAGGCTGAAAATGAATAAACTAAGCATGTACCTTAAGTGACAAAAATAACTACAGAATAACCCAAATAGGGTAGAAGAAAGGAAATGAAGTGAGCATAAACTAACGACATGGAAAACACATGAAGTAGTAAGGATAATAAAGCCCAGAGCTGGTTCTTTGAAAAGTCAAATAGTCAAACTTTTGGCAAGATTAATCAAGAGTGAGGGAACAAATACACAATATTCAGATTGGAAAAGGAGCCATAGATATACATTCCACAGAGATTAAATTGGTAAGATAATGTTAAGAATGACTTTGTGCCAATAAAGTCAAGATCTTAGGTGGAATAGATAAATTACTAGAAAATAAAAATTAACCAAAACTGACTTAAGAAATAGAAAACTTTAGTAATACCAGAGCAATATGGAGATTGAAGCAGCAGTTACAGATCTTTCCACACAGAAAGCACCTGGCCACAATGACTTCAGAAGAATGTTACACCTAAGCATTCATGCAGCAGATAATTCCAATCTTTACATACTCTGAGAAAATAGAAAAAGAGAGTCTTTTCCAGCTCTTTTTATGAAGCTAGGGTACCCCTGACAACCACCACGTAAGAGCAGCAGGAAAGGAAAACAGACTAGTTTCCTGGTCCTCAATGGAGATATTCCAGGACTCAGGAGAATCCCCACTTTATCCAGGGTTGCTTGCGGGTTAAGATGTGGATTTAGCCACATGGAAATCATTGTTTATCTTGACCTGATTATTTGACTTTATTGCAGAGAATAGAAGCCTGTTTGGAGTGGGATCAAGAGACCAGGGTGTTCGAATTGGCAGCACATGTACAAAAATTAGAATAATTGAAATGATGACAATACACTGCATAATAACCCCCTACAATTTTGTGAAGCATTTCATCTTTTACTTCTGAGAAAAATTACCATTTCTCATTTACTAGGTTGCCACAATTTAATAAGTGTATTAGGGTTCTCCAGAGAAATAGTATCAATAGACTATAAAAGATTTATTGTGAGGAATTGGCTCACAGGATTATGGAACTGAGATGTCCCACGGTCTACATCTGCAAGCTGGAGACCCCTGAAAGCTGGTGGTGTAATTCAGTCTGCATCCAAAGGCCTGAGATTCATGGGAGCCAATGTAAATCTAGTCCAAGGGCAGAAGATGAGATGAGACATCCCAACGCTATCAGTGGGGCGGAAAATAGAGGCCAGTTCCTTCCTCCTCCACCTTTTGTTCTTTTCAGGCTGTCAGGGAATTGGATGATGGCTACCCACATTGGGAGGGCTGCTGCTTCACAGTTCATGCATTCAAATGCTAGTTATCCAGAAGGACCTTTACCCACACACCAAGAAACTATTTTATCGGGGCACCCTGTGGCCCAGACAAGCAGACACATAAAGTGAGTCATGACAGCAAGTATGACAATGCCATGTACTGGTGGCAGCGTGTGGATGTGGAGCCACTTGGCGTTCCATATGACCTGGCAACTGATTTTTGATGGATGCGACTTAAAAACAGATCCCCTGGCTGGGGCGGGGATGTTTCTAGGCCTTCAGGAGGTGCACAGATGGGTTTAAAGGATCTGTCTAATACATAACGTGTGCCCTGTCATAAAACTCTTCAGGCTGACCTGGAGGTTCCAGTTCTCTTTCTCTTTCATAGTTGCCTCTTCCACAATGGAAAGTCATACCTGATCTTTGCTTTGTTGCTCCAGGCAGGGGAAAAAAGCCTATTAATTGCCAAAAAAGAGGCCTTTAAAATATTAATGTTGAGAATTTCAACTGGGAATTTCAGCTGGGATTCTTACTCTGGCAGTTTCTGGTTCTTTGCTTTCAACAGAGTTCGAAGACTGTTCACTAGAGTTGTTGGGAAATTGTTAGATGTTTCTTGATTATGATGTGATTTTTCACCAGAGTGCTGAAGCAATGACATTGCTGTAGTAAACGTCTTCCTTGTTTATGTGAAAAGGTTTTCTCAGCATGAGTAAAATTGATGGTAAATCCTGCCTCACTCTAGCAGTAAATAATACTAATTCATGGATAGATGAAATAATGAGAGGAGGGGAGGTAGTCCCATCTATCTCATTGTGATGCATTTCTAATAAAAGTTTATATTTAGTATTTAATAGTTATCAAATATGAAATATATTTTTGCTTTTGTCAGTTCTGTGCTAATAATACTTGTAATGAAAATTCAGATGAAAACTTTTAAACTTGGCACTTCATAGGGAATTTAATAAAAATTAATTTAATTTGCATACATGTTTTGTTGCAAAGAAATGTGACAGAATGACCAATACAATATTTTAAAGTACAAATACCAGTTATATCAGGAAAAAAAAATGGAAGGAAAGTGGAGCAAAAATACCAGTTGATGAAGAAAGGAGATGATGTAACATTTTTTATATTGAGAAATAAAAAATGAAATGCTAAGTCAACTGACTTGGACAACTGTGACCCCCTTTTGGAAAGGGGGAAATCTAGAGGTCTGAGGAAAATCTGAGGTCTCAGCCATGACAGGATGGGAGGTCGGACATCTCTTGTGATACCGCCTCCCTGGAGAACTGCCATTAGGCTTTCTTTCCTGAAGGTTAAACAAACAGCCCTTTGGAAAGACTTGCTCCGTTGGTGGTATCAATCTACTGCCTGGTGCTGCCCCTGCCTTTTGTAGTTTTAACTGCTCACTAGCATTCTTTCCTGATAAGAGAGCAAGAACCACTGGGAAGGTTAGGAAGGATTCACAGTGAGGGTTCTTGTGTCCTCTGCTTCACCTTTGACATCAGAGGGCTGAAAACTCTATCCTCGGGCCATGCGAACGCCCCAGTCTTTTGTAAGTGACCCAGGAAAGTACATGAAGCTGAATTGTGCACATGCATTTCTCCTTTTATAATATTCATGACTCTTAGCGCTTATTAAATATGTACATTCAGCCACGTTGTTCAGCATAAATTCCACTTCCTTTTGCCTTTCCCTTGAAGTGTCTGTTTCCGGCTTCTGGCCAGAGGCCGTGCTTCCCGGCCTGTCAGTATGGCACAAGCCGCAACCCTTTATGAGAAATAAAACTCTCCTTTCCAAATTTATGAACCTCCTCATTCTTCAGTTTACAGTTTTTAAGGATGGGTTTGTATGTTTTATTTATTTTTTTGAGACAGAGTCTTGCTGTGTTGCCCAGGCTGGAGTTCAGTGGTACGATTTTGGCTCACTTCAACTTCCACCTCCTGGATTCAAGCAATTTTCCTGCCTCAGCCTCCCAAGTATCTGAGATTACAGGCGCCCACCACCACTCCTGGCTAATTTTTGTGTTTTTAGTAGAGTTGGGGTTTCGCCGTTTTGGCCAGGCTGGTCTTGAATTCCTGACCTCAAGTGATCCACCTGCCTCAGTCTCCTAAAGTGCTGTGATTCCAGGCGTGAGCCACCACGCACAGCCTGTTTGTATGTTTTAAATGTGGATGATTTTGAGAACCAATTCACTGAGAATGTAGATTCCACTGGATTCATTGAAGATGGCATATCAGTTTTGTTAAAAAATGTCAGTGTTCATACTGCACAGAAATCTTTGAAACTACTTAAACTTACGATGAAAAATTTTAAATGTCAGCATAAAAATGTTCAAAGGAGCACATACTTTCAAAATTCTTTTAGCAATAATAGGAACAAAAAGGTTGAAGATCACTTGCTTAAAGCATTAGATCTCAAGGGGGACATTAACACTCACAGTGGAGCCTTTTGGAATTTCAGGGACATTTTTGGCTGTTGAGGAGCTTTATTGACATGGTTAGTGGGGGCCAAGGAAACTAGACATCATGCAGTGCATAACAAAGAATAGTGTGTTTTCCCATAACTTCTCTAAAGTTCATTGGAGTAGTCTACTGCAAATATAAGTATCGAAATTTAATATATACTAATTCTAAAGAATATTTAAAAGAAGGAATTTATTAAACTGAAATTTTAGGAGAGGGCCATTATAGTAGGTGGTGTTTAAAATATATGTTTTCTCAAAATTGTTAAATAATGTATCAATTCCCTGCATTGTCTACTCAGTGTACTATACATTTCCAACTATATATTTAGATGAAAAGAGTTCGCAATAGATAATACAAAAGCAGTACAAGTTTTTACAGATATGTAACAGGAGATACAAAGTTCATTTGAAATGTCTGAGAACCGGATACTAAATTGTTAGGAACACTTGAAATACAAGGAACATTTGAAATCTTATTGAATCTTACACTTTCTCTTAGAATAATCTCTCAGATAAACCTCATTGGCTACGATGCTGCCACTCATAAAGCTTATTATACGTTCTCAAATAAAATGGTATTTATGACATTATTGAATATTGTGACATGGTCACCGCCTTTAATACCCCTCTGTACTATTTTCACCTTTTTCTCCAAAACATTTATCCCCTTCCGTGTAGATTACTTATTTGTTATGTTTATTTTTTACTCTTTTTGCCTCCCTTGCTTGGAGACAGTGTAGGAGGAGGGCATGGGAGGTCAGGTCTTCTGAAGAGTTTGGCATAAAAAGGAGGAAAAAAGTGTTAGCTGGAGGGGGTAGGGTGCATGGAATCAGGAAACTTAAAAAAAATTTAACTGAAGTATAATGTGAACATACAGAAAATTGCACAAATTAAAAGCATATAATTCTGTAAATGTCTACAAAATGAAATCCCAGCACACCACAGTCATCCCACATGTCCCTTCCTTATCATTACCCATCTCCCAAGTACATTGGCAATTACTATGACTTTTATCACCAAATACTAATATTGCCTATTTTCACACTTTATGTAATTGGAATTATGCAGGCTGATCTCTTCCACTGAATGTATTTGCAGGATTCAGCCTGTACCATTCATCTAGGAGTAGTACAGTCCTGTTCCTTGTAGAAATATTTCATAATTTGTCTGTTCTACTGTTTGCTTGTTGTTTGAGGTGTTCCTAGGTTTTAGCTGTTACTAATAGTGCTGCCCCTGACTATGCTTGTACATGTCTTTTAGTACACATATCATACATTTTTTTTTGATGAGTGTGTATATTTGGAGTGGAATTGCTTTCCTAAATGATTGTACTGGTTTTACTCCCAGCAGTCTTAACACCTTCACCAATTGCTTTACACCTTCACCAATACTTTACACAGTATCTTGACTGTTGTTGGCACTTTGCATTTTCATCTTATTAATTTCCAGAAAAACTGGGACTTTTATTGGAACAACATTTAATCTGTTAATTTGGAGAGAATTTACATCTTTTTAGTATGGACTATTATAACACATGAACATAGTATGTTCTTTTATTTGGGGCTTCTTTATTTCAATAAGATTTTTCAGTTTTTGTGTCAGAGTCTTCTGTGCCTCTTGTTGGATTTATTCTTTCACTCCTTGATTTTTGGATGTTTTGTAAGTGGTGTCTTTTTGAAATTTCACATTCAAATTTATTTTGCTAGTATATAGAAATACAGTTGATTTTTGTATATTGAGCTTATATCCAGGAACCTTACTAAATTTACTTGTTTTCATGGTTTGAAAATTCTTTAGGCTATTCTTCATATGCAGTTAAGTCATCTGCTAATAATGACAGTTTTATTATTATACCTTTCAATGCTTGTAAGTTTTAAGTTGGTCTTATCACACTCACTATGACATCTATTACAGTGTTAGGGAATACCCTTGTCTCTTTCTTGGTCCCTGGGAGGAAGCTTTTAGTAATTGACTATTACAGATTATGTTAGCTATAGGTACTTTACAGTTACTTTTTATTATAAAGATCCCCTTTTCTTCCTAGTTTGCTAAGATAATTTTAATCAGGAATGAGTGTTGATTTTTAGATATTACAAGAAAAGCACAAATGATAAAAGAAAAAATTTATAATTTTGATTAATTTTAATCAAAATTTGTGCTTCAAAAATCAAGAAAGTAAAAGGCAAGCCACAAAAATGAAGAAAACATTTGTAAATCATATATTTTAGAAAGGGCTTGTATCTAAGATATAACTTAGAATTCAATAAGCAGAAAACAAATTACCTGGTTTTAAAAAAATGAACAAGATTTGAATGGACATTTCACTACAGCAGCTGTTTGAGTGGCCAGTAAGCACATGAAAAGTGTTTAACCTCATTAGTCATTAGGGAAATGCAAATTAAAATCCTTATAGATACCACTTCACACTCACTGTAGGTATAATAAAAAAGACAGACAATTGTTGGTGACTAGGAAAACAGAGACCCTCAAGCTTTGCTGATAGGAATGTGAAATGGTGCAGCCAACCTAGGCAAACAGCTTGGCAGGGTTGTTTTTTTTTTTTTCTTTTCTCCAAGTTAAACAAAAGTTTACAGTATGACCTAGTAATTCTACTTCTTTGTGTTTATCCAAGACAAATGAAAACATTTGTCCACACAGAAACTTGTAAGTGAATGTCCATATCAGCATTAGTCATAGTAGCCAAAAAGTGGGAATGATATGAATATCTGTCATCTGATGAAGGGATAAGCAGAATGTTTATATGTTCATATAGTGGAAGACTTCATGCTTATAACATGCATGAACCTGAAAAGCATGCTATATGAAAGAAAACAGACAAAAACCACATATTGTATCAATTTATTTATAGGAAATGTCCAGAAAAGGCCAATTCTTGGGAACATAGATGAGTGGTTACATGGTGCTGGGGTGGGAACAGAAGTGACTGCATATGGGCATGAGAGATCTTTTTGTGATATGGAAGTGTTCTAAAATCGGATTGAGGTGATGGTTGTAGAACTTTGTAAATGTAGTAAAAATTGTTGAATTCTATACTTAAAGTTGCTGAACTCTATTAACATATTCCTCAGTGAAGATGTTAAGGAATGTGTATTGAATTTTATCAAATACTTTTTCTGCAACTAATGAAAATGTATATGATTTTCACCATTATTTCATTAATTTGGTGAGTCCCTTTAGTGGGCTCTCTTGTTTGTAGTTCCTTTTTCTCCAAGATCTTGGCTTCAAAGTTCTGGCTGAGCCAGTAGTCTTCACTGCCGGTGTTTGTCTCCCCAGTTCCAGGAGATTACCGAGATTTTGAGCTGCTACTTCGTGCTATGGCTTTTATACTCTCTTTCCCCCACCAGTTTATAACTCAGTGTATGTTTTGGGGGGAAAGCAGAGGCTTACCATAGTTTCCGTTCTCTGGCTTTTCAGCCTCTTACATCCTGGCTGCATTAGTTGCTGAAGCAGCTGTCTTACATACTTTCTCCAGTGTTTCATGGAAGAATTGGTCTGATGATAACCTATTCCATCATAGCTAACAGTGGAACTCTGTGTGAGTTTTTTTTTTTTTTTAAGATGTCAGTATTACAGCATTGCTGTGTGCTGATGGGAATGAACCTCTAAGGAGGGGCAGTATTGACGCCAGCCAAGGAGAGAGCTTAAGTGCTGGAGTGAGTGATGTCCCCAAGGAGATTAGAAGGGGTTGAATCCAGTGCATAAGGGGATGGATTGGCCTCCCTCATGATGTTACAGGATTCCTTAGATGCCACTTTGCTAGCCAGAAATCTTTGCTGCCCCTGCCACCTCTGTCCGGGCCTCACTCAGGCCCCTGGACTTACTCCACCCACTTGGCCTGGCAGGTTGTGCTTGGCTCGCACCCACTTGAATCCTATGCCTGCTGCAGCTCCACGCTCAGCTTGAGGCTGGACTGGGCATGCCACAAATGGTTTCCGTGTCAGGCACCGGTGTCTAGACAAGGGGAATGTGGTGTCACCCAAAAACTCAGAGATACCAGCATTCATGGAGCCCCAAGGGGTGTTACAATTCTTGCTTGGGGAGTCCTGAGGTCTGGGCCCCCAGAAATGTTGCAGCTCTTCACTCTCATAGCTTGGCTAGTGGGAGCGTGTTACAGCTCTTTTATCCCCATTGCCCGCAGCTTGGCGAGCCGGCCAGGGGTGTCACAACCCTTTCATTCCTGCTGCCTGCAGCTCAGCAAGTTCCAGGTCCTTGTCCTGCGACCAAGAGGAATGAGGTGCATGGACACCAGAGAGTGAGTAAGGCAGAGAAGAATTTTATTGAGTGACATAAGGAAAGCTCTCAGCTGTGAGAGGGGACCCAAAGTGGGTAGCCACCTGTGAGGCTGGGTCTGGGGTTTTTATGGGTTAGAATGGGTGCGTGTGTGCTGATTCATCCCTGGGTGGGCTTGGAAAAAGCACTCTTTGATTGGTTAAAAGGCATCATCCAGAAGGAACCAATCAAGAGAGTGATGGTAATACGGGGATAGAAGTTTTCTCTCTGTTTGTAGACAAAGTTTTCTCTCTGTTTGGAACCAGCAGCTCGATTTTTAAACTGTCATTGGCTTGAAGGTTGGGTCTCACTGGGGACGCATCCCTGTCTGCCAGGGAATTTGTCTGTCTCCTGTCACTCTCAATGAGTTAGTTCATTCATAGTAACAGGAGGCAGGGCGGAATATATAGGTTCAAGTCCTGGGTAGATAGCTTTGGTGTCAAGTACTGGTAGAATTTCTTTTCTGGCTTTTGGTAGGATTGATAGGAGGTTTTAAGATTGGTGGAGAGGGAAGTTGTGACATGGTCTATATGTGAGTAGGAGAGTGGATGAACTCAGGAAATACAGTAGAATTGCTGGGCATCAGAATGGCCCACTTGAGATGAGTGGTTATAAATGTAAAATATTTAAATTTACAAAGTAATGGAACTGAGAAATACTGGGCCTCAAAGAAGAGTTTGGCATCGAGTTACATCATTTATTTGTTTTTGGTGGTGCCAACATTTTTCTTTGTGACATATTCTTCATGGAAAAATTAATGATGAAGACATGTATCAGGCATCCCAAAACATTTAGACTCGCATATTTAGCCCCCACGACCCAACCTAAGCAATACAATATTACAAATAAAATTGAAGTCCTTTGTGTACCCATTGCCAATCACACCCCAGCCCCCATAACCACCAATTGAATTTATCATCTGTGTGTTTTATATCCCTGAATAGCATTATTGTTTTTAAAATTTGTGTTTATTATCCTGTGTATCTTTCTGTAATTATACTTTTTCAATAGTATTATTCATTAGATTTATCTGTATTTACTCTAATTCTTTCATGTTCATGCTGTACAAGTAACATTCTATTTATAATTATGTCCTTGTTTTATTCTCCTATGGATGGATATTTAGGTTATATCCATTTTTTTGCTAGGCTTTGTATGCTTCCTTGAATGTTATTGTACGTGTTTTCTTGGGGGTGTGAGAGATTTTCTAGGGTGTACATATCTAAGATCCGATGGATGTGAGGCTATGTGCTTTGTCAGCTGAGGTTCTCCCTCCCCCTGGAAGTGTGTGAGATCAGAATGCCCCTACCCTATCCCTTACTTAAGGTATTATGTATCATCACGATTGATTTATAATAGACTAATAGGGGCAAATAGCTGAGTGTATGCCTTCTATGCTGTAATTTTACTTTGTTGTTTGTCTGTTTGTTTAATTGGGGACCCATCTTTTCTCAGATTGTTAATTTTTCTAAAGATCTTCTTTGTTCTCAGAGTTAATTATCCCTTAAGAATTCCATGTGTTTATTTTTCTCTGTTCCAAAGTTACGATTCTGTGCTAAAGTCATAATTATGAAATTGTCAGTTTGTTCATACTTTAAATCTATGCTTCTTCCATGTGGTTGACTGTCCCCAAGGCAGGCATCCTTGGGGTTAGAGGGACTGACCAAAGTGTAATCTGCCCTTTTTACAGGGTTGGCATTTGTGCTAATACACTGCAAAAGCAGTGGTGGATAAACTGACAGGACCTTGCAAAGAAGCAAGATGGTGTCACCAATTTGTTGTTCTTTATGTTAACGTTAATGAGTTCATTTGTATTTTTAAATGAATAAACATTTAAACAATTTCTTAGTTTTGATTTCTAATAGTGTAACTATAGATCAGCAGATGCCAGCTATAGTGTCTTCCTTTAAGAGCATGAAGGGGCCTGAGACCGAAAGCTGGAGAAGCAATGCTTTAAGCACATGAGTAGACAAATACTTTATTCTTGCTGAACATGGTCATTGGGAAGGAAAACTTAGGTAATGTCATTCTGTTAAAAGATGAATTAGGCTGGTCTTGAAGTTGTATATTAATCTTAAGTAAATTTTCAATTCTTTGCCTTAAAATTTTGTTTACAACTAGATTATATTTGTAAATAAAATACTTTGCAGGTGCTGACCTTAAGGAAAGAGCCAAAATGAGTTCCAGTGAAGTTGGTCCTTTTGTCTCCAAAATAAGAGCAGTGATTAATGATATTGGTAAGCACTATTAAATTCTTCTTTCAGCATGCTGAAGGTGATCTTAAGTGTCGAATTTAAACAGTTACACATTATATATAAGCATTGGTTAAATATTTATATAATTAGATAATCATGACCTGTAGCTGTTTGTTTTAAAACTGCACCTAATATATTTAATTTGAAAAATTATGTAAAATATTTAATAATTACAGATGTCTTTTATGTATGATAAAATATGAAGGTATTTATTAGACAATAATAATTTGCCATAAGTCTTTGACTTAACAATATCTGTGTTTAACTATACTTGCAAACATACGTTTGGGATTCCTTTGTTTTTTAAATATACAGGATCATACTTTTTTTTAGAACTACAGTAACTATCAATTTATTTTATTATTTTTATTTTCAATTTACTGCTGTATATTAATCTAGTCTTATCAAAAATTTTATATTATTTGTTCATTAATGAACATCTTTTTTTTTCCTCTGTTTATGTTATTTATAATAAAGTAGTGAATACCCTTGTACATAAGCATAAATTCTTAAACAGGGAATCACTGTTCCAGTTATCATTTGTTCATTTTATATTTTAGATATTAATAAATTCTACAAAATTATATTCCCATAAGTTAAAGACAGTATATGTTTCCTCATATTCCTGCCAGCATTTAATGTTGCTATTTTTGAAGTTTGCCTAGATTAAAAAAAAAAAAAAGGCATCTCAGCATTTTAATTTGTATTGCCCCAGATGCTTATGTGATATTTTATCTTTTCAAATGAGATTTGGCTTTCTTTGGTTTTTTTTTTGGTTTTAGTTTTTTGTTTTTTTTTTTAAATTTTTGATTTTTTCTGGAGACAGGGTCTCACTTTATCGCCCAGGCTGGAATGCAGTGGTGTGATAATAGCTCACTGTAACCTCCAACGCCTGGGCTCAAGAGATCCTCCTGCCTCAGCCTCCTAAGAGTTAAGGACTACAGGTGTGAACCACCAGGCCTGGCTGATTTTTAATTTTGTTGTAGAGATGCGGGTCTCACTGTGATGCCCAGGCTGATCTTGAACTCCTGCCTCAAGTGATCCTCCTCCCTTGTCTTCCCACAGTGTTGGGATCACACGCATGAGCTGCATTGCTTGGCCTTTTCTTCATTTGTAAATTGCCTTTTCACGTCCTTCATCCTCCTTGGATTATTTAATAACTACTTGTTTATTTAAAAGACATTTTTATATTATTTGTTTTTAAATGTGTTATAGATATTGCCCTCTAATGTGCTTAATTTGATTCCAGTATCTTTAAATTTAAAACCGTTAATATCTAGATGATGCTAGGTTCCCTTTATTATTCTTTTTCCTTGAAGGTTTTCTCTGTTGATTCTCACACATCAGGTTTTCCAAATTAATTTAGAATTATTTTTTAAGGCAAAGGGGAAAAATTTCTGTATTGCAACTGTGATTGGAATTTTATAAATTTTGTTAAGAAAATTTTGACATTTTTATGATAGTAAATCTTTCTCTCCATAGTGTGCATGGCTCTTATTTTTTGGGGTCATTCATTTTTTTAATGTCTTTCAAGGAAGTTTTATACTTTTCTGCACACTGGTCTTGGTCTTATATCTTTTTTCCCCTCAGATATATTCCTAGCTATTTTATAGCATTTATTCCTTTGAATGAGACCCTCTCCTCGTTTCTGTTGCAGTCTTGTTATTATAGTCTGTAGGAAAGTTATTAACTTTTTTTTTTGAGCTAGAGTCTCACTCTGTCACCAGGCTGGAGTGCAGTGGCACGATCTCAGCTCACTGCTACCTCCGCATCCCAGGTTCAAGCGATTCTCCTGCCTCACCCTCTCGAGTAGCTGGGACTACAGGCATGTGCCACCACGCCCAGCTAATTTTTGTATTTTTAGTAGAGATGGGGTTTCACCATGTTGGCCAGGATGGTCTCCAACTCTTGACCTCATGATCCATCTGCCTTAGCCTCCCAAAGTGCTAGGATTACAGGCGGGAGCTACCGCGCCCGGCCAAAAGTTAACTTTTATGTGCTTATTTTATATCATGTCAGCTGGATAATTACTTGTGTTAATTGTTCTTCTTTAATTTTCTTGTGTTTTCAGTTGTAAAGTGCAATATAGATAATTGCCTACAAGTAATGCAATTTTTATCTCCTCCCCCAACATTTTAACCTTACGTATTCATATTTTTTCATATTGGTTCAGTCCCTCATAGAGTATTTATTTGTTAAGGTGAGCGTGATCATCCTTATCTTTCTTTGACTTTGGTGGGTGCCTTTAATATTTTGCCAGTAATTATGATATTCAGGCAGTTCTATTTCAACTTGTTAGGAGATTATTTCTGTTTTTAATCAAGAATAAGTGTTAAAGTTTGTCAAATGCTTTTAAAATATGCATCAGGATTATAATTGATGTATGTTAGCGTTTGCCTTATTTAGCCTTTATTATTCTGAGTTGTGTTAATAGATGTACTAATGCTGCAGTGGCCACACATTACTAGAATAAGCCCTGCCTGGCCATTGTGGTTAGGGGTGGTGTTGGTTTTTAACACATATTGCTGGATTCAGTAAAGTACTTATGGTATAATCGTAAAGGAGATGGAGCTTTTAATTTTGTTTTGTGTTATTCGTTTTTGGTTTGGCGTGAAGGTTATTTGCCTTCACAGAATGAGGTGAAAAGCTTTCCATGTTTTTCTATGCTATATACAGAACAAATCATGTTACTTGAAAGAATTGTAGAATTTGACCACTTAACACCTTTTTGCATCTTGTGTGGTTTTGTTATTGTTTTCTCACTGTCTTAGAATTAAAATTTTTTAAATACATGTTTTAACCTCTATAATGGCTTTTGGCTTAGCTGTCTATTCTGCCTCTTCTCGTTCTGTGCTGGTATTGTCTTAGGCCCTGCTTCTTTCCCCAGCTTCAGCCTCATGTTTATGTACCTTCTGACGCAGAGCATGAACTTTGTTTGGAAGTTGGTCAGAGAGCTTGATTTTAGAAACGTTGATGCTACCTGTAAGTTTACATATATGCACGGGGGTGGCTAAGATTGGTTTCACTGTTCGAATTACCTTGATGCTTGTTCCAGAGTGTCTTTCTGTTCTATGGATTCTGAAATTGGGGTTTTTCTGGAACTCTTTCTGTCTTTGCAGTGGCATTTTCTTTTTTGTGATCATAGCTGTAGCTTTTCTTTTCTGGGCTAGTTCTTATCTCCATTTTTTCTTGGGAGTTCCTCCATATTTATCAATGATACTTTTTATTATAACATTACAGTAGACTTACTGGGATGATTCCCAGATTTTGAAGGACGTGTGGAAAATAAGTGTCTTAATAGTATCTTAATAGAATCCACTCATTTAACATGTTAAAAATCACAGGCAGGCCGACTTTATCTTGAAGGGTCATACAGTAAATATTGTAGGTTTCATGGGGCCATATGGTCTCTGTTGCAGCTATACAACTCTGACTTTATAGTATGAAAGCAACCATAGATGATGTATCAACAAAGGTGTGTGGCTGTGTTCCAATACAGCTTTATTTATGCATACCAAAATTTGAATTTCATTTGATTTTTATGTATTTTGAAACAATTTTTTATTTTGATTTTTTTCTCCAGGCATTTAAAAATGTAAAAACCATTCTTAGCTCACAGGTTGTACTAAAACAGACAGTGGGTCTGATTTTTCTTTGAATGTCACGTGTCTCCTGTCTTCATTTTTCTTGTTGTTTGGAATTAATTCATCTATTTTTATTTATTCAAGAAATCTCACTTCAGTTTTAATTTGAATAACTTGATGCATGCTTGGCTCATACCTTTGTCATTGGATTTTGCTTTTTGGAGACATAAAGGTTTTAATTTTAAGGTCTTTGCTTTGATAGGGAGTTTAAAATACTGCGTCTAGGGGTTTTGTATTCTTGATAAAATTCACAGACTAAGAAAGGAACATAAAATTTGCAAATGAATAGGGAGGTGGTGGAGGTAGTAATAAGAAAAAACAAAACAAAAACCAAAGATAAGTTCATTCAATCCTAAAAAATGTAAAGAGAAAAATAGCATAAACTTAGAACATATTGAATAGTAAGATGTTGAAATAAGTCCAGTAGTCACTATTAATGTCAGTTGATTAAACTTGCTGTTTAAAGACATAGATGTTCAGATTTGACTAAATAATTGACATCAGCTGAATATTGTTAATAGCCACATCTGGGGTACCTCTTTTTGTACCTGAAGATTACTAGCCAAAAGAAAGGTATATCAGTATTGATACTGGTCAAAATACATTTCAAAATAAAAAGCATTACTAGAGAGAGAGTTGCTGCATGTGATAAAAGGTTCAGTTTTTCAAGAAACATACCCTTAAACTTGTGTGCACCTAAAAACAAAAGTCTCAAGATACACAAATAAAATGATATGGATAAATTGGTAATTCATCATTATTGACAAAATTATTGACCCATCTCCCTCAATTTACCATGAGGTCAAAAAGATAAAAGTTAATAAAAATTTTTCAATGATTTGAGCAACATAATTATCAAGTTTGATTTAATAGACTCAACCCCAACTTATGTATTCTCATGAACACAAGAAATGTTTAAAAATATGGGTCACGTGCAAGACCCTAAAGTCTCTGTTAAATTTCAGAAAATTGGTGTATAGAGACCATATTTTCTGTCTACGATGGAATTAAGTTATGTTAAAAGAAAAACTTCAGCCAAATTAAATTTAAAGGAGTTTAATAGACCAGTGAACAATTTATGCATCGGGCAGCTCCCAGAATCACAGTACATTCAGAGAGACTCCAGGGATGCCTTGTGGTTAGAACAGATTTATAGACAAAAAAGAAGGAAGTGACATACAGAAATCAGAAGTGAGGTACAGAAACAGCTGGATTGGTTACAGCTCAGCATTTGCCTTATTTGAACACAGTTTGAACACTGGGCAGTGTATGAGTGGTTGAAGTATGGCTGCTGGGATTGGCCAAGCCTCAGCTACTGTTACAGGGCATACTCCTAAGTTAGGTTTTCTTTTTTTTCTACCTATTAAGTTAGGTTGCAGTTCATCCACAAGTATAGAAGTACAGAGCCCTTCTAAGGCCATATTTCGTTTGCTTTAACAGTCAGAAACAAGATATCCATACCTACAGATTTTAAAACCATATATTTGTAAAGTGAGAATGCTGAACAGCTCATGGGTCAAAGAAGAAACTATAATGGAAAAGAATACGAAAACTGAATGATTATAAAATTACAATATGTCCAAATAGATTTGCTTAAAGTGGTGCTGTTTAGCTGTGATGTATCCATGTCGTGCAGCACAAGTATGTCAGCATCAGTGAATCAATCTGTAGGGGTCTGTAGCTATCTCAGTTCTTGCCTCCTCAGAAGAAAGAACTCGACCCAGCGGCATAAGGCTGGAGGGGAGACTGGGGCAAGTTTTAGAGCAGGAGTGGAAGTTGGTTAAAGAGCTCTAGAGCGTGAACGAGAGGAACTTGCAGAAGGGTCAAGTAGGCAACTTGAGAGATCAGGCGCGCCATTTGACCTTTTGAATTGGGGTTTTATATGTTGGCATTCTTCCGGGGTCGTCTGTTGCTTCTCCTGTGATTCGCTCTTTGGGGTGGGCTGTCAGCATGCGCAGTGGCCTGCCAGCCCTTGGGAGGGGCTGCATGTGCAGTGTGTTTACTAAGTTGTAGGCCTGCCTGCTTGAGGCGCTTTGCCGCTTTGCGGTCCCGTGTTCCTACAGGGAGGTCATCCGCCATTTTGCCTCTCAGTGCGCATGCTCAAGTGCACTTGCCCAGCTCCTGAGATCTTATCGGGAAGCTCCTGATCACCAGTTTCAGGTATTTCTATCTGGAAATACCTGCTATTTCCAGGAGACTGCCTTTCTCTGGTGCTAGCTGTGACCAATTATTATTTTAGAGAGACAGTTAACAGCCGCCTGACAATCTTATGGTCACCCGACATTCCTGGTGTGTATGTTTTGCGGGGAGCCCTCTCCAGCTCTGCTCGTGTCCCATTAGCTACCTACTGTAACAGTACTTGAGGGCAGTTTACAACATTAAATCCGTAAGTTAGCAAGGAGATGTCACTGAAGATAAATAGCTAAGCATTACCTTAAAAAGATTTTTAAAAGTTTTAAGTTCAAAGAATGTTGAACTAAAGCAACAATACAAGGATCAGAAATGAGTAAAATGGAAGAGAGAGATGCAGTGCAGAGGATCAACACAAGGCCGTGCTCTTTACAGTGGAGTAAAAGCACGTTTAACAATACGTATTACAAATGAAAAAAAAATGTGTTTATAGATACAGGAGAGATTATAAAGATAAGAAAATACTGGGAAAAAACTTTATGCCAATAAATATGAAGCTTCTGACTCAAGAAGAAATCATGGGCTGGAATAGTCACGTAACCGAAAGAGGGTCCAGCTTCTCGCCACTTGTAGAAAGAAGCCGAAATAAGGAGTGAGGTATGATAAAGAGTGTGAATTTTATTAATTTTTGCCAGCAAGGGGGAAAGTGGCCAGAATCCTTTCCAAAAACTGCCACTTTCCAATTTCTGGAGAGTGCAGGGGTTTGAGAAGAGGGGTTTGGAATGCAGGAGAGGCAAGGGGGCTGGGAGGTGCCCAATGGCATGACTTCCTCCTGTGGCTTATCCTGAATTGTTGCATCTGGTGAAGGGGCCAGCACCATCTTGGGCCCAACCAGGCCGAATCAGTCGCGGTCCATCTTGCTGTCAGTCTCTAGCCAGGAGTAACTCTGGCCTTGAAGTAATCTCCTGCTAGGGAGAGAATTCTGGAGGTGCCTGGTTTGCATCATGATTTGGCCCCTGAAGCTTCTAAGGAAACACATGACCAGATAAGTGAGCATGGTGTAAGCTTAACAAGCATCCAGGTAAATACATGTGCTTCAGGCATGAAAGCCTAAGGTGGGAAAAGGAGGGGAGTGGAGTTTTAAAGCACATTCCGAGGCTGTATTTAAAGACAAAAGAAAACACATCTGTAGTTTGTCTCAAAGCTACGTCTTGAGACTGGGGTGAAAAGAGTAAAGGAAAAAACATTTTTAAATGCAGTTTGAAGCTAAGCTGCTTGGTTACAGTCATATAATCACTGAAGTGATCAAACCAGTTCTTACAGTAAACTTTTTCACAGAGAAAGCACCAGACCCAGTTTTTTGATGACAGAGATTTACTTTTAAGATGTTTTACCCAATGCATAAGAACAGATTCTTACAATCTTATACAGACAGTTCCACAGGATAGTAAAGTGAGAGTTTACTCCTAACTCATTATTTCAGACTAGTGTAATCTTTATACCTAAATCCGAGAGAAACAATGGAAGAAAGGAATAGGAGGAGGCAACCTCACTTGTGAGCATACATGAAATCCAGCAGGTTGTAACAAAAGACCAAATTGGGCTTTCCCAGGAAGGCAATGGTGGTTTCCACTGGAAAATATTAAATTTTAACTCATGTTAGCCAATGAAAATAAAATCGTATGTGTATCTCAGTAGATTGAGGAAAAAGCATTTGAGAAATATCAACATGTATTCATGGAAAATGTTCTCAGCAAACTAGGAATAGAAGGAAACTTCCCTAGCCTGATGAAAGGTATCTCTTTCTTAATAATAAAATATTAGAAGTCATCTCCTAAAATCAGGAACAAGACAGGAGGACCCACTGTCACCACCTCTGTTCTATATTATTCTGTAAATCCTGGTTTGTGTAGTAGGCAGGAAGCAGCAATACACAAGGACCAAAAAAGAAATAGCAGAGTTCCTGTGGTATGGCTGTCTCCATCAAAAAGCTGAAAGAAACCATAAATTATTGGAAATAAGAGTGTCACAAGATGGCTGGAAATGAGATCCATATTCAAAATAATCAGTTACCTTTCTTTATACCAACAACAGACGGAAGATGTCAAATAAGGATACCCTGGAAAGCAGGAACACAAATGAGTCTTAGGAATACATGTAGCATATATGGAGAAATTATAAAACTTTATTGTAAGATGTTTAAAAAAATAAATGGGGACAAATTATCCTCTTGAATAGGAAGATTTAGTATTAAAAAGATGATTCTCACAAATGGTGTGATTCAGTGTAATCACACCTCGACTCTCAGTATTGATTTTGTGAGGGACTTGATGAGCAAAAGGAGACCCCCAGATAGCCAAACACTCATAAATAAGAAGAAAATGAAGCATCTTGCCATTTCCGCACTCAAGATTTATTATCATGACATAGAAATGAAGGCGGTGTGTTACTGGCTTTGGGATAGATAAGTATACCATTGGGTTGAAATATAGAACCCCCAAACAGACCACCCAAGTGGGGAAGCTGATACGTGACAGAGGCAGCATTGCAGACCGCTGGGGAATGGCAAAGACTTAATATGTTTAGAAGTGGAAACTAAAACTTTAATGATCTTAACAGAGAGAAGAGTTTCTTAAAACACAAAATATGACACATAAAAGGAAACGGTGATCAATTTTACCAAATTAAACTTAAGAACATCAATTCATGAAAAGATACTGTAAATAAAGTAGAAAGAAAAGACACAGACTGGGAGAAAATACTTGAAACACACAGTTGCCAAAGGATTCATGTGTGCATTGGTAAGTGCATACAGGAATCAGTACATGTACATGTATACACAGCCTTGAGGGCAGCGAGAGGACACGACAGAAAAGCATTTCACACAGAGGTACAGGAGTGAGGGTAGACATAGGAAAAGATGGTCCGCCACAGTAGTAGTCATAGACGTGCAACTAAGACCACAGTGGGATGCTGTTTTACATCCACCAGATTAGCCAAAAGTTCTTAAGCCAGGTCTTACTAAGAGTTAGTGAGTTAAGTGGATTACCAGGCAGGAAGATTTATACTTCTAATGGGAGCTGAACTGGTGTAACTGCTTAGGAAAAGTATTTGATATTGTCTTTCAAATTTGAATATCCACATTCTTTAAGACTCGGTAGTTCACTTTTTAAGGGGTATTTACATAGAGGGATAACTTAAGGACTGTTTTTATTGGACCTGTAGTAAGAAATACATCTACACTCTGGCCCAGTAAACACATAGGGGTGGGAGAGTATCAAAGGTTATGGTTCCTCTGTCTGTGCACTCCAGTTTGATACTACCCTGTGTCATTAAAAAAAATTCCTCATCTTGACTAGCTCATGAATGGGTTGCTACTTGGATTTGAAACTACATTATTCTGCAGACATTTTGCACATGTGTCCTAGGGACACTTACATTGTTAATAGCGAAAAGCTGAAAAACAACCAAATTTCTATGACAGGAGAATGGAAAAATGTTTGGTATATTTATACAATTGGATAGTAGAGAGCAGTGTACATAAATGAAAATATGCACATGTACCAATATGGATAAATCTTTGAAACATAATGTTGATTTAAAAGTACGACTTATTTTTTATAAAACTAATAGCATTCAAAGCTAAACAGTTTGTGTTTAGGGATGTGTAAGTGTGTAATGAAATCACATATACACACACTGACTTTACAAGGATGGTTATCTTTGGTTTGGAATTCAGGTGGAAGGATAGTTGAAGAGCTCAGTGGCAGACAGGTGTTAGTTCTGACTTAGATCTAGCTTTGAGTGGTGATTTTGTTGGAGTTTATGATGATTATGCTTTATGACATGTATATGAATATATTCTTTATATGTGCCAGATAAGACCAGTTTTTAAAAGATTCATCTATCTTGAAACCTGCAGACATTTCTTATTTATTGAATGTTTTTTTTCTTTCTCACTGTCAGCTGAAGAATGACAAGGTTCATAACTTTCGAAAGGAGACCTTTATGTCTCATAAAGGGTTCCAGCCTGCCAGGTGGCCATTGCCACATGCTGGGAAGCACAGCCTCTGGTCAGAACCCAGAAACTGGCACTTTGAAGGTGGGCTAAAGGGAACAGGAATGTACGCTGAGCAGGGTGGCCAGGTATACATAGTCAATAAGCTGCAGGAGGAGTCATGAATATTTATGAAAGGAGAAACAGGCACATGCACATTTGAGCTTCAGGCCTTTCCGTGGGACCCATGTTTAACAAATAGCAGCCAGAGCATGATCTGAGGATGGAGTCTTGGTCCCTCTGATGTCAAAAGATGAAACAGAGGGCCAGTCGCGGTGGCTCATGCCTGTAATCCTAGCACTTGGGGAGGCCAAGGCGGGCAGATCACCTGAGGTCAGGAGTTCGAGACCAGCCTGGCCAACGTAGTGAAACCCTGTCTCTGCTAAAAAAATACAAAAATTAGCTGGACGTGGTGGCACACGCCTGTAATCCTAGCCTGTAGTTTCAGCCACTAGGGAGGCTGAGGTACGAGAATCGCTTGAACCTGGGAGGCGGAAGTTGCAGTGAGCCGAGATCATGCCATTGCACTCCAGTCTGGGTGACAGAGCGAGACTCTGTCTCAAAAAAGAGGCAGCAGAGGACACGAAAACCCTCATTGCGCCTCCTCTGTAGATGGGCCAGAACCACCCTGTGGTTGGTAGTCTCTTATCAGGAAGAAATGCTGGTTGGTTGTTTTGACCGAACCACAGAAGGGCGGGGCAGCGTTCAGGCTGTTGGTTGACATCAGCAGTGGCATCTTGCAAGGGCTGGTTTCTCTTTAGCCTGTTAAAAAGAATAGCCATTAGGCGGCTATTGAGGGAGATGGTCTGACCTCCCATCACATCATAGCTAGGAATTCAGCCTCTGAGGTGTCTCTGTGCTCCCCTTGGCCAAAAGAAGGTCAGTTCAGTTGGTTGAGGGGCTTAGAAGTTTTTTTAATTTCTCATTATTTTCAAGGAAAGCCAAGATTTTACATTTCTAGAAAAATAGCTTTTGGGCTCTTGGTTTTAAGGTGTTTTTGGTTTTTTTTCTTTGAGAAAGAGTCTCCCTGTGTTGCTCAGGCTGGAGTGCAGTGGCTCGGTCTCGGCTCACTGTAGCCTCGACCTCCGGGGCTCGAGTGATCCTCCCACCTCAGCCTTCCGAGTAGCAGGGATGGGCTCCACCACGCCCAGCTAAGTTTTGTGATTTTTGTTTCATGTTTCCCAGACTGGTTTTGAACTCCTGGACTCAAGTGATCCTCCTGCCTTGGCCTCCCGAAGTGCTGTGATTACAGGCATGAGCCACTGTTCGTGGCCACCTAATTTTAAGGTTTTTGACCTTAAAACTTTTCTTAAAACTTTTTCTCTTTTATGGGAGAGAAAAATCCTTTTGCATGTCTAACAAAATGCATTTATGGCCAGGCACAGTGGCTCATGCCTGTAATCCCAGCGCTTTGGGAGCCTGAGGCGGGTGGATCACATGAGGTCAGGAGTTTGAGACCAGCCTGGTGAACGTGGTGAACCCCCCATCTCTGCTCGAAATAAAAAAATTAGCCAAGCAAGGTGATGTGTGCCTGTAATCCCAGCTACCCGCGAGGCTGAGGCACGAGCATCGCTTGAACTTGGGAGGCAGAGGTTGCAGTGAGCCGAGATCGTGCTATTGCACTCCAGCCTGGGTGACAAGAGTGAGACTCGGTCTCGGAGGGGAGAAAAGGGTTTTCAGATACTGCACAGAGGCCTCCATCTTTCTTTCTGGCCCTCTTTTTACTAGTTCTTCTCATAAAGTTTGTTCATTTTCTGAGAGAAGAGCTTCTAGGCTTCTTTTTTCCTTGGGAGGAAGTGACGTGGCCAGTGGATGTTCATGGATACTGATGGTGGAGGATCCTGCATTGTACTGTTAAAATGGTGGGAGGCCATTGTTTCAGACTGAGCTCCTGCTCAAAACCCCAGCAGACCAGATTAAATCGACATAGTCACTCCTGCAAAATGCCACATAATCAAACTGAAACTTTATTAAGGAAGCGGACGGATTCCAAAACAGACCAGTTTTTCCTGAAAACAGGAGATTCCAGTCTACCTGAGTCAGCTTAGTAAGAAAGTCTGCTCTGCTTTAACCCTTGCCAAAGAAACAACCCCCTCCCCCCGCAAAGTCTGATGTAACCTGTTAACCAGTTAGGTTTTTTTTCCCTCTTGTCCTGTTTTCTTGTTTCTACCTTACAAAACCTGCTGTTCTGCCATTGCCTTATGGGAGCTTTTATTCTGTTTTGTAGAATGGAGGCTGCCCTGACTCATGAATCATAAATAAAAGGCAATTGGATCTATAACTTGATTTGTTAGATTTTTGTCTCTGACAGTACTTACGAGGCTGCTTCATATACAGACCGTCCAGTAATTCAATGCCTTGGCAGTGGTGTGCCGGGCCTGCTCACACCAACTCCAGGTGATTGTGAAATTTTCAGGAATTTTTGTTTGTTTGTTTTTAAAAAAAAGATAGGGTCCCACTCGTTGCTCAGGCTGGAGTGCAGTGGCACGATCTTGGCTCACTACAGCCTCCACCTCCTGCGTTCAAGTGATTCTTCTACCACAGCCTTTTGAGTAGTTGAAACTACAGGCGTGAGCCACCACGCCCGGCTATTTTGTATTTTTTGGTAGAGACAGGGTTTCGCCATGTTGGTCAGGCTGGTCTTGAACTCCTGGCCTCAAGTGATCCCCCCACCTTGGCCTCCTAAAGTGCTGGGATTACAGGCATGAGCCATGACTCCCAGCCTAATTTTCAGAAATTTTGTGAGCTGGCTGTTGAACCATAAGGATCTTTAAATTGTGGCAGTATTAGTACTGATACAAATCAGGGTTCACCCCTGTCTGTTGGGTACCACTTTTCCCTCTTTCCTCCTGTTATATTTACATTTTCTACAACTGGAGAATTGCTGGGATCTGAAAGGCAGATGTGTTTTCTCTTTGGCCACCGTGATTTCCTATACTCTGTGTGTTTTTAATGAAAGAGAGTTTATAAGCAACTTAAAGACACGGCTTATTTGAAAGTTCTTCTATTTTATTAAAATAGAGATCAGAAAGCAGTTCTGTATTTCATTCAGAGTCACCAAATTTACTTTATTGTTCCTAGTATCTTAAAAAGTCTGTTCTTAAACAGTAACTCGAATCCTAGAATAAAATTTAGTTCTTTTGTTCTTTTATTAAAAAAAAAAAAAGTCATATGACTATTTTTGAGATGTTTCATTCAAAGGAAATGGTGAATTTTTAGATTTCTAAAATGTTAATCATTGTTACAAGTCCGCTTCCCTCTTCAAGTTTAGGTTGCCTGGATTAGAAGCAGTAAACTGATTATTCTGAAATACTAGGCATCAGCAAGGCTACACAGCAATGAAATTATCAGGATCTATTAACAGCTGTTGTTTCTCACCATTCCTTCTAGGGCTTCCAGGTGTGCACCTTCCTTCCAGTAGTTTGTGGTGGCAGTGTTGACGTCACTACTGGGACCCACGTTGTGCACGTTAGCAGTATAGAATATGGGGAGTGGACATGTTAATGACCTCACTGAGGGCCACTCTTGCCTTTAGTAACATTTAAATTAGATGATATTTCATGATGAAATAGAAAACAGTTTTAGAATTCTCTAAGTGGAAACTCTGAAGGGATAGACCTAGTTCTCTCAAGTTGAGACATCAAAGAATTGTTACCTAATGATAAAGAAATATTTAAAATAGGTTTTCATTAGATTTTAGATTACAGAATTTAGTGTGAGGCAATGATGTTTTTGTAAATGATCTTCCACAGTAATCCTTTAAAATGCCAGCATCCGTACCTTCTTTTTGTTTCTCTGATGAAATAAAATTGCAAAAGCTTTAATTTAGCTGTGTAAGTACAAAGCTGAATTGAAATACATGTAATTATGTTAAAAGGGGCAGCTGACAAAATTCATCTATTTAACAATTTTTTTCTTAACATTTTGTTATAAGGTTTTATAGAAAGAAATAATTTTGGAAATTTTCAGTGTCTGGTTATCTGTTCTTCATGTGATTGAAAATCTACCGTCCATGTGCATTTTTCTATGAAAAAAAGTTCTCTCTGTGAAATACAAAGAATATCTTTGTATAACTGAATGAAATAATTCTGTATGAAAAATCCAATGTAAGTTTTAGGGTATAAACCTCTTTTCAAGCAGTGCTTCTCTTTTTTTTTTTTTTGTTAGCATGCCTTTCAGTTTGAGAATTGGGATACATTTGAATTTTATTATTGAAAGGCTCAAAGTAACACAAAACAAGTCGCTAATAATTAACAGACCCGCTACAGTGTAATAGATGCACATACATATCAAACTTCTTGACCTCTCTTCTGCAGAGGTTTAATATTGGAATCAAACTCTTCCTGTCCTAGCCTAGCTCTCTTTGTTGTAAATGAGTGTTCTTTAATGTTTTGGTAACCACATGACCTATCTTTCTGTCATCTTTCTCTTAAGCTTGAAGTTCCATTATATTTCAGAATGTAATGATACTCTGAGGATGTCACAAGATCTGCTAGGTTTAACATTTTCTCGAAGATATTGCCACAGGATGATGTTTATTTTGTTGTAGACAGTTTAAATTTTATACATTATTAAAATGTGATGAACTCTTGAATTATTCTGGTGTAAGTTTATTGATCTTGATCTCTTGATGTGGAATCAGAAAATGTGGATTCTCTCTACCATCTGGTACTTTCCATATCTCCCCATTGCAAGAACCGTGAGTTGGTTTTTTTCTTCACTTATATCTAGTGTCTAGTAATGAGCATATGGTAGGTATCCAATTGAAAGAGCAAATTGGCTTATATCTTATTGGTATAAACATGTTAGCCATACTGTAATTATTTCATCTTATCTTCAGGCTGAACCTTCTCCTGCAATCCCTTTCTGTCTGCCGCTACTTAAAATTCCAAGAATCCTGCTGAACTTGCCTGAGTTTGATCCTCTGTGTTTTCTCCCCAAGCTCCTGCTGCTCTTAGGACATCACTGAGAATGATGGAATGAGCATGAGTGGAGCAGTTGGACTGTCTGTTGTGATGGTAAATTAGGACAGCCGACTGATCCTTTGCTAGATGGGCATGGGAGGTCTTGCTAAGGAGTTCAAGTCTGATGTGTGAAGATAGTGATGCTTAGTGGACATCCACGTGCAGATGAATTTGGAGTTGAGGCGGGTTGACCCAGGTGAACTTAGGAGTCATCAGAATGTTAATGCTGTGTGAAGCCATGACCACTGGATGAGACACCTAGGGGGTTACTGTAGAGAGAAAAAAAGTCTGAGAGCTGTGAGGCATTGTGATGTGTAGAGGCTGGAGTGAAAGAGGTAGATCGAGAAAGGTCAGCGAGGGTAGGAAGGTAGGAAGAAAATATTCTTACTTGTTCGTGTTTATTTTATGTTAGATCCAGAGGGTACATGTGCAGGTTTGTTAGATGCATATATCGTGTAATGTGAGGTTTGGGCTCCTAGTGAACCCATCACCCAAATGGCGAACATTGTATGCAATCAGTAATTTTTCATCTCTCACCCCCTTCACCACTGTCCTCCCCTGTGGAGTCCCCAGTGTCTGTTATTTCCATCTTTATGTTCATGTATACCCATTGTTTTGCTCCCACTTATAAGTGAGAACATGGCAGTATTTGATTTTCTATTTCTGAGTTATTTCACTAAGGATAATGACCTCCAGCTCCACGGGGCAGCAAAAGACATGATTTCATTCTTTTATTATGGCTGCATAGTATTCCATGGTGTACATATACCACATTAGGAAGAAAGCAGTATTCCAAAAGCCAAGTGAATAAAATGTTTCAAGAAGGAGGGTGTGATTAAGTGCTGCTGACAGGCCAAGTAAGACGAACAGTAGGAACTGACTGCTGGGTCTTTGAGACAGTTCGGGTACTTGGCACCACCCAAATCTCGTGTTGAATTGTAATCCCCAGTGTTGGAGGTGGGGCCTGGTGCTGGAGTCATGGGAGTGGATCCCTCATGGGTTGGTGCTCCTGACCTCAGGTGATTCACCCACCTTCGCCTCCCAGAGTGCTGGGATTACAGGCATGAGCCACCACGCCTGGCCAGCAATTCTTAACATAATACGTTTAAGATAAAAGTTAAAATTTAAGATAAAAATTTTTACAGAGGAGGCTTTGAGGGGAAGTGGGGCAGTTTGCTCTAGATCACCTGGGAGGCCAGCTGGGAAGTATTAATTTTTCTCCATTTCCTTTTCTGAAGGAAAGTTTTTTGTGAAGACTAATTTTCCATTTCACCCAAACCTGAAGCTCATTGTGGAGAAAGGATGTCAGTTATATTTTTAAAACTTTTTTAGCTTGTAGACAATTGTGCATGTACACAAATACAAATTTACCGGAGCAGAGACAGTCTAAGGAGGGGTTGCGGGGATTGCAGTCACCGCCAGTGACCGAAGGCTGCTGTCTCATTGAGAATCCCACAGGCAGGGTACAGAATAGCATGGTTCTCAAATGTCTTGGTCTCAGGATCCACTTATATACTCTTAAAAATTACTGAGGACCCCAAAAACTTTTTATCTAGGTGCATTAAATCTATTGGGACTGATTATATTAGATATTAAAATTTTGAAAGATGTGTTTAAAAGTATCAAGGGCGTAGTGGGTCACGCCTGTAATCCCAGCACTTTGGGAGGCCCAGGCTGGTGGATCACCTGAGGTCAGGAGTTTGAGAGCAGCCTGGCCAACAGGGTGAAACCCAGTTGCTGCTAAAAGTACAAAAAATTAGCCAGGCATGGTGGCGTGCACCTGTAATGCCAGCTATTTGAAAGGCTGAGGCAGGAGAATCACTTGAACCTGGGAGGCAGAGGTTGCAGTGAGCCGAGATTGTGGCATTGTACTTCAGCCTGGGTGACAATAGCAAAACTCCATCTCAAAAAAAAAAAAAAAAAAAAAGAATTGCTTAATAAAGAACATGTTCAAAGTTTGCAGAATTTTTTTGTCAGTCCACCAAGTTGACCTGAATTGTTTATTTACGTTCACTGTGTCTTTTTTGTTTGAGGGTCGAAGAGATTTCTAAAAGTATGTAATTAATGTAGTTTATTAGATTCAATCCAGCATATATTTTACTTTTTATTTTCCTAATTTGATGTAATTATTAGAAATTGGAAGTGCTGAATTATGGTGTGTGAAAGATTAACTGGTAGAACACTTTACTGTCTTTGTTTCTGGCACAGTGGCTTACAGATCTTAATTTTAGTTTTCTTTATCCTCTCACCAAGAATGGTGGAGAATGAAAACAAGCATCTGGGAGTCAGTTCTTTTCTCTTATGAGTTATTAACATCCCTCTCCTTTTGAATCATAGTTCAGTGTATAGGTTTCTTGTTTTTAGAGGCAGTGTCTCGCTCTCTTGCCCAGGCTGCAGTGCAGTGGCACAGTCATAGCTCACTGTAGCCTTGAACTCCTGGGCTCACACGATCCTCCTGCCTTAGCCTCCTGAGTAGCTAGGACTACTCAGTCCACCTTGCCTGGCTAATCTTTTTCTTAGTGGATGGATACAGCGTCTTTAAATATATTGATGTGTTTGGTATTAGGCCTGTCATTATGCTTTTCTGTGCCTTCTGATTTTGGTGATTTTTACATTTTAAAAATAATCTTAACTATGTTAGGTGCTTCTCTGGATTGTTCTGTGTGTGGATTTATTCTAATAATGTTAAGGGTTGTATTTTGGTACTACCTTGTTGTCATTATTACACTTATGTAGTGTACTTGATCCACTGTTTCTTTAGAAAGTTCTATTGAATGATGGCAGAATTTATGTATTTCCTGTTTTAAATTCTTCCTTCCCACCTTTCTCTTCTCCCACCCTTTTTTCTTAGTGTTTTCTTTATACAGTAGTTGACCCCTTATTATTAGGGTATGCACTCCAAGACCCCTAGTGGATGTCTGAAACCACAAATAATACCTATATATACTGTTTTTTTCCTATACAGACATGCCTATGATAAAGTTTAACTTGTAAATTAGGCATAGTAAGATATTAGCAACAATAAGGATAAAATAGAACAATGTATAACAATATTCTGTAATAAAAGTCATATGAATGTAGTCTGTTCTCAAAATATTTTACCGCACTATACTCACCCTTCTTGTGTTGAAGAAGGGATGGAGCAGGATGGTGCGAGATTTTGTCATGTTACTCAGAATGGTGTGTCATTTAAAACTTACATGTTGTTTATTTTTGGACTTTTCCGTGTAATATTTTTTAATTGGGGTTGACCATGGGTAACAAACCTCAAAAAGTGAGACTACACTTAAGGAGAGACTACTACAATTTTAGATTTACTCACACCTCTGTTACTTGGTGTACAGATTTTAAATTATATCTCTCCGTCAGCCGTTGTTCATGAAAGCTCAAGAAACCAGTGTGCTTTTTTTTGTTGGCTTTATGATTTTCAGATCAATTAGATAATATAATTATTTAAAATAGTTTTATCGAGGTGTCATGACATAAAATAAATTGTCCATATTAAAGTGTACAATTTGATAACTTTTGACTTGTGAAAGTAGCACCACAATCAAGATAATGAATATGTCCATTACCTCCAGAAATTTCCTCAGGTCCCTTTACTATATCTTCTTTTGCCCCTCCCTGCTACCCTCAACCTATCCTCAGGCAATTACTGAACTTGTATCTCTATAATTTCCGTGTTTTTGAATTTCATGTAAATGCAACAGTATGTGTTAATTTTTGTACGTATTCCACTAGCTTTTTTTTTTTTTTTAATCAATAGTTCTTTTTTATTGCTGAGTAGTATTCCATTGCCCAGATGTACTACATGAAATACATTTAGATTGTGTTCAGTTTTGGGCTGTTACACATAAAACTGCTACAGACATTTGTGTGTTAAGTCTTCACTACCCTTACGTTTATGAATCCAGTTATGGCCGTTGCTTTCTCAGTAGCATTTTCAATATAGTGGATCAGCATATTATCCTATGGATGGTGAGATTGTCAAGTTCCTTGTGGATTAGCTTAAGTATCCAGAGCTCCTTAAACTGAATTAATAGTGTGTATAAATCACCTGGGTTAAAATGTACATTGTTAAAAATGTAGGTCCTGTTTCAGTGGGTCTGCAATAGGACCTGGGATTCTACATTTATAAAAAGCTTGCAGGTGATGCTAATCCTGCTGTTCTACAAACCATACTTTAAATAACAAAGTTACAGAGCCTGAGAGTTCATGAAGCAAGGCAATAATGGTGAGGTTTTTTTTCCTGCCAAGTGAAAGTAAACTACTTATGGTATGTTATCTTTTCATCAGAAATAGAAGTTCTGCATTTACCATGTTAAGCAGCATTTTAAATGCCAAGAGTTTTGTTACATGTGGAGCAGCAATCAACAGAAGTCATTACTCAGTTCTGCTAGTAAGTGTAACCTTCCAGATAAGATTGCTGAGTGGGCATGGGCTTCCCTGCCAGCCTGTCATCTGTGCATTTCCCTTAGGGAGTGTTTATTTGATTTGGAATTTTGGTATGAAGGAGATATTTTGGGGTTGGCCCTTTTGATTTTAATAGTCTATAGAGTCATGTACTGGGAGGCATTGCCACACTGTGGGTTTGGGGGTTTCCAGAGAAAACTCAAGTCAGAACTCGATTACAGTCAGCTGACGGGTGCTTTGCATCCAGTTCCCTAGGTTTCCCCAGTTGAACCCAGTGAACTGTGGTGTTGCTGTAGGTCTCAAGGAATTAGTGGCGCACAGAGCCAGTGTGCGAGTTTCAGCATTTCCCTTTTTCTCAGGTGCACGGTCACAAGTCCTTAGGGGAAGGATGGGAGTATGGCTTACAGCGTTGGGGATCTGGGGTGTGGTAACTAGCGATAGGCAGTAATGGTTAAGAGCAAAACCCTGAAACCAGACAGCCTGTGCTCAGACTGTACCGGGCAAGTAACAGCAACTCCTTTGTGCCTCAGTGGATCCTCATCTGTAAGTTGAAAGTCATGAGTTCTTACATCATAAGGCTGATAAGAAGTTTAAGTAATATTTGTAAGGTTCTTAGGACAGTGGCCACACATAGTAAAACCTTTTTAAGTATTTGCTAGATACATAAACATATATAGGAAGACAGATAGGGAAATGATAGGCTTAAAAAAATTAAGCAGCTTTTCTCAGGTCTCACAGTGGTAACAGTGGTGGCTTTGAGCCAGGATTTGACATTTCAGCTCCCCACAGTTGCATTCTGTAGCTTTGTTTAAATCATTCAACATGGTATCTGGCATATATTTGATGAAGCAGTGACTGAATTTAGGACTTCGCCCGTTTACTAATTTGTGGAGACATGAAGTGTCAGCATAAGCCTAGTATACCAATTTAACATCCCTGAACTCGGACTAGACTATGTCTGTGATGTTCTGGCTTGGGTGTTAGTAATAAAGTGGAGAATAAGCTTGGGTATAGTTACGTTGTTGACCCTCAGTTGTATTAAAGAATAGATCCTTTCTAATAACTGAATTTTTAAAAACCTTTTCCTGGACATAGGTATATATGAATTGCTTTTTAAAGAAATTGTAGGTATTCTCTTCTAATTGACTAAGGAAGTCACCATCTGATTTATATCAGATCAGATTGTTTTCTGAACATTCTATCATGTTGTTTTAAAGATGCTAAAGGAAATAATATCCTAGTGTGGTGTTAAAATAATGTATTACTGAGTTTTTCCAAATGAGTAATGTATTGCTGAAATTTTCCAGATTTTTCCATGTAATATTTTCAAACTGCCGTTGACCATGGGTAACTGAAACCTCAAAAAGTGAAACCACACATAAGTGGAGACTACTGTAATTTTAGATTTACTCACACCTCTGTTTCTTGGTGCACAAGTTTTAAATTATATCTCTCCACCAGTCCTTGCTTATGAAAGCTCAAGAAACTACTGTACTTTGTTTTATTGGCTTTTTTACTTCATTAAGCTGTTTTACTTAATTCTTTAGTTAGAAACATTTTGTAGACAACTTTCTACAATGCTAATTTATGTTAATTAATAAAGAACCAGTGCTTAACCTATTTAATGATTTGAGAATATTAGTATCCCATTTTTCTCGTTCTTTTTGTATGTGGAATCCAAATTTCTTGTCATTTTGTGTTATATATTTTTTATAAGCTTTAGGTACAAGGTACTGTTAAGAGTTGAGGAAGGTACTTTCTGCCTTCATCGTTGAGTATAAAATCTGCAGCACTGCAGTGAGGCTGTCCTCATGCTGTTGCCACCCATGGTGTTACTCTGCATCACTCGCAGTATTAGGGAGGAATTGGATCCTATTCCATGTTGCCCACATGCCTGTGGTTTTAGTTAAATCGGGGATTTGATTACTTATTTTACACTGTTTCTAGGCAGTTTTTCTCTTTTTTTCCTAGTGAAAAAGTAAATTTAGTCCTTTTTTCTGTGTGAATCCATACAGCCTGAAATTACTGTGGTGGGCTTGTATAAAAAAGCATGTGAGAGGGAAGGCTAGCCTTCAGCAATTTTTCTTGATGTAATTACCCCTTCTGTAAGGAATGTTGCTGGTCTTCATCTGTAAGTTTTTCTTCACAACAGCTTATAGAGTTTTTCCATTTTATTTAGATTTTAACCTAGTGCTAGAATCGAAGTGTCGTATTTGAATACGGTTACCTTTGGCTTTTGGATATGTGCTCCTTTTAAGGTCTGTGATGCCTGAGACTTCTCACTCTTTGAACTGCCATCTGTCACCAGTGGTATGTTTGCAGCCATGACCCTGGTGTGGGCCTCCAGGGAGCCACGGCCCAGCCAGCCTGCAGGCTTCACTCAGGGCTTGTTTTGTTTTGTTTTGTTTAACAACTGGGAATCAATTTATTAAAATAGTTGACTTAAGCATCTGCAATGGTGACTTCCACCTCAACTCCTGGCTCAATACTGATGGAAGTAATCTGCTTAACAATCTCAGAAGGACTGTGCAAGTCAATGAGTCGCTTGTGGATTCTCATCTGGAAACGATCCCATGTCTTAGAACCTTCACCACAAGGAGTTTTTCTTGTAGTGATTCTCAAAGTCTTGGTAGGCATTCGAACTGGTCCTTTCACTTTCAGGTTCTTTTCCTTTGCGCCTCTGATCAAGTCAGCACACACCTTTTCCGGGGATTTAACGTTGCGGCTCGTTAGGGTGATTCGAATTCGGTGAATTGCCACCTCCGGCTCCACGGGTGTTTTTCCGGTATCCTTAAAAGCCATGGCTGCTGCGCGGCTTCCTGACCGACTTGTTCCTCTGCGAGAGCGAACAGCGATGAGTCAGGAGCAGGAGCGTGCGAACCAAAGATCCGCAAGTCCTACGACCGCGTCTTCCTCAAAAAAAAAAAAAAAAAAAAAAAGGGCTTGTTTTGTTATTGTGATTCTTTAAAAAACTCAGTGATGGGAATGGGAGAACATACATTAGGATGAAGGTGAACTTTTAGCCAAAATGAAAGATAATTAGGTATTTATTATAATTTTCAGTTAACTTTGATTTTATTTCTATTCTTCTTGAAAGCATAATGCTACATAGGGCCTTTCCCTTGAAATGCTTGATTTCACTGCTTTCTGTAGGAACACCATTCTTCAAGCAAAACCAAATTTAAAAATCATGCGGGGCTGGGCGCGGTGGCTCATGCTTGTAATCCCAGCACTTTGGGAGGCCAAGGCGGGTGGATCACGGGGTCAGGAGATCGAGACCATCCTGGCTAAGACGGTGAAACCCCGTCTCTACTAAAAACACAAAAAATTAGCTGGATGTGGTGGCGGGTGCCTGTAGTCCCAGCTACTTGGGAGACTGAGGCAGGAGAATGGTGTGAACCCGGGAGGCGGAGCTTGCAGTGAGCCGAGATTGCACCACTGCACTCCAGCCTGGGTGACAGAGTGAGAGAGTCTGGTCTCAAAAAAAAAAAAAAAAACCAAAAAAAACATGCATCTGACACTAACGTTTTCCTTTAATAATCAGATTGTTCATATTTTTCCAGAAACATACAAATAACCTACATTATGTGTTGGATTTATCTGAGAACTGAAAGTAGATACTTTAATCTTCCCCACTTTCGTAGTCCCTTGACTGTAGTTATCGTAGGCTGCAGGTCCTACAGACTGCTGAAGTGAACCAGAGGCCTTCCTTACAGTTGCTTTTTTCCCTCTTAAAATAGCAAACTGTTTAATTGTTTGCTTTAATTATATTTTTGGGAGCATTTCAAAGGATTATTATCTTCTTTGTCATACCTGGCTCATTTCCTGGTATGAAACTGAAAATAGTATCTGATCCTATTGGTTGCATAACATGCTGAGTCATAATTTCTTCCTCTTGCTGTTGGGAATAGCCATTGCTCATTGGATTTGCAGTTCCTGTTTCATTTATTTGTGCTTATATACAACTGTCATTTTGCTATTCCTTTACGTCTTTGAAATTCATAATGTATCTTTCTAAAGGTGTGTTTTATTGAGTTCCCGCTGTGATTATTAATATATTTTTTTCTTTTTTTTTTTGAGACAGAGTCTCACTCCGTTGCCCAGGCTGGAATGCAGTGGCGAGATCTCAGCTCACTGCAACCTCTGCCTCCAGGGTTCAAGCAATTCCCCTGCCTCACCTTCCCAGTAGCTGGGATTACAGGCACGTACCCCCATGCCTGGCTATTTTCTCTTTTTTTTTTTTGAGATGGAATTTCACTCTTGTTGCCCAGGCTGGAGTGCAGTGGCACGATCTCAACCCACCACAACCTCCGCCTCCCAGGTTCAAGCAATTCTCCTGCCTTAGCCTCTTGAGTAGCTGGGATTACAGGCATGTGCCACCATGCCTGGCTAATTTTATATTTTTAGTAGAGATGAGGTTTCTCTGTGTTGGTCAGGCTGGTCTCAAACTCCTGGCCTAAGGTGATCTGCATACTTCAGCCTCCCAAAGTGCTGAGATTATGGGCATGAGCCAATTTTTGTATTTTTAGTAGAGATGGGGTTTCATCATGTTGGCCAGGCTGGTCGCCAACTCTTGACCTCAGATGATCTACCTGCCTTGGCCTCCCAAAGTGCTGGGATTACAGGCATGAGCCACCACACCCGGTCCCCTCTTTGATTATTAAGTGCTCCCAAGTAGAAGAAATTCTAGATGTAAAAAAACCACATATATCAGGTAACTATGAGACTGGCATGTGCTTTGAGATGATGCATATTTTTCTGGATAAAATTTACTACGACAGACATCTTTTGGGCCATAATTAGGATGATGTATAGCCTTAGAGTTTATAATATTGTAAAATGGCTAATATTTAATTACCCAGTGAATGCGAATTAAGCTGTTTTACTTAATTCTTTAGTTAGAAACATTTTGTAGACAGCTTTCTACAGCGCTAATTTATGTTAATTAATAATTTAAAGTACCAGTGCTTAACGTATTTAATAATTTGAGAATTAGTATCCCATTTTTCTTGTTCTTTTTGTATGTGGAACCCAAATTTCTCATCATTTTGTGTTACATATTTCTTACAAGTTGTAAGGCACATGGTGCCTGAGACTTCTCCCTCTTGGAGCTCCTGTCTCCCATCTGCAGGCCCCAGTCCTCACCTCTGGTGTGTCTCTTGGCACCCAGGCTGGCTCCTTTTGCAGTGACCCTGGCATGGGTCTGCACAAAAGGAAACAAGCCCTGGAATTGTTAAGATTCTCACGGGGACACAATTTTCATCCTCTTTAGAAACATAATTTCTCAAATTCTTTCTTAAAAATCAAGACGAGGTCTTATCCTGTTGCGCAGGCTGGTCTTGAATTCCTGGGCTCAGGCAGGCCTCTGGCCTTGGCCTCCCAGAATGCTGGGATTACAGGCATGGGTCACTGTACCTGGCTCAAATTCCTATTAGACTTAAAAATAATTTTTATCAATTCCAAAAAGTATAAACATATTGGAGAAATAAGAAAGATACATTTATCTCCCCAGAGATTCCAAGAGTTTTAAGAGCTGTATGTCTGGAAACAGGGATGAAGACCAAATATGTATTTCATAATATCACAGCCTCCAGCAGTTACTTGGTGAGTGACTTCAGCACTCACATAGCAGGGAGGGAGCACCCACTCTTTCTCTGCCTCTGCTCTCTGCACCTTAGAACTCTTTGCAATTTTTATTCTCTTTAGCTCCATAGGACTATGTTTATTTAACTATTAAACAGAAGAGGTTAATAATTAAAAAAGAAAAGTAGACAAAATACTAGGTTTAATATAATAGAGGAGGAAGAGGCAGTGAAAAACCTTGAGGTTTGTCCCAGATTAGTAAGGACATTACTGAGTAGCATTGATGTGATGTTAATTTTTGTTTCATATGGGCAGTATGGTGGTGAATCTTCTGATAGAAAAGTATGCACAGAGTGCCATGTAAGCATAGAGGAAGGGACATTTGAGCCTTGACAGACAAGTAGGGGTAGCCAGGCATTGTAGGCAGAGCTGCACCTTGTATACGGGTATTGAGTTTTGAATGGAGACTTTTGGAGCTGTTTTAAGTAGTTTGGGGCTGGGACAGAATATCTGAGGTTTCAGAAGAGATCAGGCAGGTGTGCAGAACTTAGTTCCAGGTGCCTGCTGTGCCATGCTAAATGTTTACACCATTTCTATCCTGAAGGTAGAATAAATCATTGTACAGTTTTAAATAGGGGAATAGCATGACTGTGTTTACATTTTAGAAAGATTACCCTGCAGGAAAGGTAGAAGATGCATAGAAGGGTGGCAGATTGCAGGTGAAGGAGATTACTTAGGTACTTCCTGCTGGTGAGAAATGATGGGACGCAGAACTTGGGCAGTAGAAAAGGTCATTGGCAAGGAGGACATCTGGGATGACTTCTGAGTGTCTTGAGTAACTTGGTGAGCGGAGGTGCTACTAACTGAGATACAACCTAGAAGAATTGGGAAGAAATGGTTAGGACACATGAAGTATTTAAGTGGATATGTCCAACAGGCAGGGGGCTGTTTGGGTTTGAGGTAGAGATCTGGAAATCACTGGTGGTAGTATAGGTGGTAAAAGTTGTGGAAGAGAATGAGATCTCCTGGGAAGAGCTTTTATTGAGAGGGCAAGAAGGCTGAGAAATTACCAGGGGTAGATGGAAAGGCAGGAAAAATGAGGGACCCAGCAGGCAGTGAATGGAGGAATCCAAGGAGGGAGTGTCCAGGATGGATGTCTCTGATCTTCTGAGGCAGTACATTGAATAGATACTGAGTGTTGTCCACTGGCTATAGGACAATCTTAGAATGTCATTAGTAACTGGAACAAGAATGGTCTTGGTGGTTTGGAGGTGAATGGGTGTGGGTGGCATGGATTTACTCTACTCCTCTCAGAAGCTGGTGTATAAAGGAGGTGAGCTGGAGGGCCTTAGCAAGGCCTGAGGAAGGCTTCTGATGGGTGAGACCTGAGGTTGGAGAGAGAGATTGAGGAGATCTAGAAATAAATGATCTCTAGGCAGGTTTTTAGGAAGGAAGAGGAGCTGAGAGTGGGTAATCAAAGTCATTACCTTCTACTTGTAGTAGCTCAGGATGACCTTGGGAAGTACTCAGTTTAACTTGCTGTTTTATATTTTTATTGATGTTTCTTTTCTTTTTTTTTCCAGATAAAATTCACCAGATATTGTTTGCACATTAAATTCATTTCCAGACTACAAACACTGACATAGCTGTTATTTTTTTCACAAAGTGTTCTGGCAAGAACATTTTGAATTTGTCCTGTCCTTTCAAGTCCCTCCCCATCCCCAACCCCTAAATGTTCAGACAGGTACAGATAGTGAAATACTGCCTGTGCAAAAGCCTGTTCCACGCCTGCCCTTTTGGGAGAGCTTCAGGTGGCAGCTGTGTATATGTGCCCCTTCCTGGCCTTTTCAGACTTGATCTCAAATAATTCTGATGAATTCCTTTGTTTATGAATAAGACTCAGTGTACTTCAGCAAATTTGTATATTTTAAAAGGGGTCAAGGAGTGAACCTCTGGGGGATTTTACATATCAGAATGGAAGAGAGAGATTTTGGGGGATAGTTCATTTTTATTGTTTTTGTTTGTTTGTTTGTTTTCTTTTTGAGACAGCCTCACTCTGTCATGCAGGCTGGAGTGCAACAGCACAATCTTGACTCACTGCAACCTCTGCCTCCCGGGTTTAAGCAATTTTCCCGCCTCAGCCTCCTGAGTAGCTTGGATTACAGGCACCTGCCATCATGCCTGGCTAATTTTTGTGTTTTTGTAGAGATGGGGTTTCACCATGTTGGCCAGGCTGGTCTTGAACTCCCGACCTCAGGTGATCCTCCCACCTCAGCCTCCCAAAATGCTGGGGTTACAGGCGTGAGCCACAGCGCCCGGCCGACAGTACCTTTTTAAAATCCACTTTCTGTTATATATTAACATTGGCCAGCCTTGCTTCACATTCCCGTAGTCAGAAATAAAATTAATAGAAAGAGTTCTGCTTTTCAGAATAACTGATAAAACTGGTCACTTTTTGAACAGGTTATGAGAATGAAATCTGTATGTCATAATTTACAAAAATTATATTAAAATAATACTCAGTTTCTGGACTCAAGCAAGTTGAGCTTTTAGTTCTGTGACTGGCTGATGCCTTTCCAGGTGTGCTTATGAGCCGGTTCGCAGGGCATCTTGCCTCTGAAGTGGAAGAGCCTGATTGTTTTCCAGCTCCCGTTCATAATGTTAGGGCTCCTCACTAAATGACAGCTCACGGGCAGATGCCACAGCAACTACTTGGACAGTTTCTTTCTTGTTTGAGCAGATGTCCTTCTTTGAATGAGACACTCTCGTTCCAAGCACTGAAGTAGCCCATAAAGGATCATAAATTTCACAATTATGTATAAGTCATTTCAATTTGAACTTTGTATGAACCAAACATCTTGTGAAAGACTTCTGGCTCTAAGATTAAGAAATCATAGAACTGTGATTCTGTTAATTCAACAAAAAAAGGTTTATGAAAGTAATTCAGTAATATGGGAAGGTTTAAAGACATTGCACATACATGTGATGGAATGCTATACGGTAATCATATAATGTTTTTGAAGAATAATGGTGGAAATGCTTATATTTTGTTAAAGGTAAAAGAGATACAAAAGTCTGTATATGATCTCCCATTTAAAGCATAAATTTACAGAAAAAGATTTAAAATGAATTACACAGTGAGGTAATGATCTTATTAAGGAAGCATAACATTTTTCTTTCCATTTCAGCTAATCTTCCAGTACCAACAATTGCAGCAATAGATGGACTCGCTTTAGGTGGTGGTCTTGAACTGGCTTTAGCTTGTGATATACGAGTAGCAGGTGAGGATTAATCTTGTTAAAAACATAATTTAAAGAAATGAAGTTTGTGTGTACTCTTCAGGTAATTTTAAATATTTTATTCTGCTTCCTGTTGTTGAGTAGAATATTTTCAACAAGTCGCTTGTTGGGCCTGTGGGTGTTTTCAAAATTCCCACCTGAAAAAAGTCTTCCTTTGTTTCTTGCCAGGATTTGGGTCAGGTAGAACTGAGTTTGAATCTTAGGTCCTGGACCAGGCGCGTGGCTCACACGTCTCTAATCCCAGCACTTTGGGAGGCTGAGGTGGGAGGATCACTTGAGCCTGGGAGTTTGAGGCTGCAGTGAGCCATGATCGTGCCACTGCACTCTAGCTCAGGTGACAAAGGGAGACCCTGGTTTTTAAAAAAAAAAAAAAGAAAAAAAAAGATTTAAAAAAGAAAGAAAGAAAGGAAAAGAATCTGAGGTCCTCCCCTTTTTAGGCCAGTATCTGCCTCTTTAGAGGAAATGGGGGAAATGACTGTTGCTGTTGTGAAGATGAAGCCATTAATCTATGGATGTTAGTCCAAGCACTAAATCACCATTAGCTACAGTAATCATAACTTCAATCTCTTTGAAGTCCACTTTCTTCCTGAATGGTTTTCTGAGGATCTTATGAGGTGAGTAGAAGAAGAGTGAAAAGAATTAGTGCTAAACACTTACTGTGTGCAGTCCAGGCGGCCAGTGTTATTCTAGCGCCTGACATGTATTCACTCACTCCATCTGCATAACAGCCCTCAGAGCGGGTACTTTGGGGCACTGGAGGAAACTGGAGAAGAGAGAGGGGGAAGTAACAAGCCCCAAAGAAGTGACTGAACTGAGATTTGAACCCAGACTGTTTGGCCACAGCCCACACCCTTGTTACTTCATGAGAGCAACGTATGCTAATCTCCCATATTTATCGTTGTGGTCACTATATTCCTGTATAGAGACTCAGCTCTGCCTGTGTCCTCGGGCTCTGAGACAGAACTGGGCACAGCAGACAGCAGAGTTGTCACTGTTCTTCTCTTGCTTTCCATTATCGTTTCTGATGTGGCTGCATGTTAAAAGTAGAGCTGCCAAGGCAGAAGGATTGATTGAGGCCAGAAGCTCAAGAGTAGCCTGGGCAGCATAAGGAGACCTCATCTTTACAAAAGATTTCTTAAATTTTTAGAAAAATGTAGTGTCAACATGATTCAGTTTCTTGGGATTTCTGGTTGCTAGTCCATGTGTATTTTTTTCCTCCTTTTCACTTCATTTTAGGACTGTTTTCTTGTAATGAAATCATTGGATCTTAAATGGAAAAGCTAAGGTACATGTAATCCATTTCTGAAGGAATACAGGTTTTGGAAATTAGAATATGGGAAGTAGTCTAAGTATATTTGGATATGCAAATAAAAAAGTTATTAAGATATTTTAAAGTAGCCGTGAAAACAGACATAAAAAGAGGAACCCTGTCCACCTGTCAGAATAGTGAAACTGTTTGTCAGAAGGTAACTAAAGACTGGGTCTTGAAAAGTTGCCATAATCTGATATGACCCATTAAACTCTTTGGTCTGGGAGACCATATTTAGGCAACTGAAGAATTTGGACTTGTCAGATACTGACAAGTCTGCTGATCCTGAATAATTAATGGATCTAAGCCTCCAAATATGATTTGGCAATATCGGGTCTAATAATGGAGTTACAGCCCTGTTCTTATGAATCAAAAATTAATTCACTGCCAGTTTTTAACAGAAAATATTGTGTGACTCTCCCAATGCGTGTCATTTAGAGTGCTTACTTATTTCCATAACAATGCCTTTTAAAGTGATTTTTTAAGAATTTGTGGTATCAATTTAATTAGTAAACAATATTTTTAGTGTATCTCGTAATTTTTTCAGGTAGTCATATTTGAATGTGATGATATGGATGATACTTAATTTTCTTTCTTTCATTTTAGCTTCCTCTGCAAAAATGGGCCTGGTTGAAACAAAACTGGCAATTATTCCTGGTGGAGGTATGAGTAGTTCACGCCCATTTCTCATATTCTTGATTTGTTTTTAGAAACAGGGCAATAAGGCAAAATCATGTTAATTGGAAAGGCAATGTTTTGGGTAAAGAGACAATGGTATATTGTTTGCATCCCTAGCAAAGTCCCCATTCAAGTTACAGGCATACCTAAGAGATTTTCCCCACCGCAATGAAACAAATACTGCAATAGAGAAAGCCACACAAATTTTTTGGTTTCGCAGTACATATAAAAGTTATGTTTACACTATCTGCAGTCTGTTAAGCATGCAGTACCATTATGTCTAAAAGCACAATGTACTTATCTTAATTTAAAAATACTTTATTGCTAGACATTCTAATGGTCACCTGAGCCTTCAAGGAATCATAATCTTTTTGCTGGTAGAGGGTTTTGCCTTGATGTTGAGGCTGCTGACTGATTAGAGTGGCGGTTGCTGCAGGGTGGAGGTGCTGTGGCAATTTCCAAGGACAGCAGGGCAGTTTGCCACATCAGTTGACTCTTCTTTCACAAGAGAGTTCTCTGTAGCATGCACTGCTGTTTGATAGCATTTTATCCATAATTCTTTCAAAATTGGAATCAGTCCTCAAACCCTGCCACTGCTTTATCAACGAAGTTTATTTCGTACTCTAAATCCTTCGTTGTCATTTCTGCAGTGTTCACAGCATCTTTATCAGGAGTAGATTCCATCTCAAGAAACTGTTTTCTTTATTCATCCCTGTATTAGTCTGTTTTCATGCAGCTAATAAAGGCATTTGTGAGATTGGGTAATTTATAAAGGAAAGAGGTTTAATGGACTTCTACATGGCTGGGGAGGCCTCACAGTCATGACAGAAGGGAAAGGAAGAGCAAAGGCATGTCTTACGTGGAGGCAGGCGAGAGAGAATGAAAGCCAAGCAAAAGGGGAAACCCCTTTTAAAAAAAACCCATGAGATTTCCTGAGACTTATTCACTACCATGAGAATAGTATGGGGGAAACCGCCTCCCTGATTCAATGATCTGTCACCATTTCCCTCCCATAACGTGGGAATTATGGGAGCTACAATTCAAGGTGAGATTTGGGTGGGGAGACAGCCAAGCCAGATCAATCCACAAGAAGCAACTTCCCATCCATTCCAGTTTTATCATGAGACTACAGCAATTCAGTCGTGTCTTCAGGTTACTCTTCTAATTCCATTTCTCTTGCTGTTTCCACCACATCTGTTGTGACTTCCTCCACTGAAGTCTTGAATCCTTCCAAGTCATCCATGAAGACTGGAATCATCTTCTTCCAAACTCCTATTAATGTTGATATTCTGGCCTCTTCCCATGAATCATGAATGTTCTTAAATGGATCTAGAATGGCAGATCCTTTCCAGAAGGTTTTCAATTTAATTTGCCCAGATTCATAAGAGGAATCACTATCTATGGCAGCTATAGCCTTATGAGATGTGGTTTTTGTTTTGTTTTGTTTTGTTTTTTTGAGACAGAGTCTTGCCCTGTCACCAGGTTGGAGTGCAGTAGTGCGATCTCGGCTTACTGCAACCCCTGCCTCTCGGATTCAAGGGATTCTCCTGCCTCAGCCTCCTGAGTAGCTGGGACTATAGGTGTACACCACCATGCCCAGCTAATTTTTGTATTTTTAGTAGAGATGGGGTTTCACCATGTTGGCCAGGATGGTCTTGATCTCTTGACCTCGTGATCCACCTGCCTCAACCTCCCAAAGTGCTGGGATTACAGGCATGAGCCACCACGCCTAGCCTGAAATGTGTTTCTTAAATAATAAGACTTGCAAGTAGACTGATCCATGGGCTGTGGAATGGCTGTTACGTTATCAGGCATGAAAACAACATTCATCTCCTTGTCCATCTCTGTCAGAGCTCTTGGGTAACCAGGACGTTGTGACTGAGCAGTAATATTTTGAAAGAACTCCTTTTTTTTGAGCAGTAGGTCTCAGCAGTGGGCTTTAATATTCAGTAAACTATGCTGGAAACCATATGTACTGTCATCCAGGTTTTATTGTTCCATTTATACAGCATAAGCAGAGTTAACTTAGCATAGTTCTTAAGGGCTCTAGAAGTTTGGGAACGATAAGTGAGCAGTGGCTTGAACTAAAAGCCACCAGCTGCATTAGTCCCTAAAAAGAGAGTCAGTCTGTCCTTCGAAGCTTTGAAGCCAGGTATTGACTTCTCTTCTGTAGCTATGAGAGTCCTGGATAACATCTTCTTCTAATAGTAAGCTGTTTTGTCTACACTGAAGACCTGTTATTCAGTGTAGCCACCTTCATCAGTGATCTTAGCTAGATCTTCCGGATAATTTGCTGCAGCTTCTACATCAGGACGTGCTGCTTCACCTTGTACTTTTCTGTTATGGGAGATGGCTTCTTTCCCTGACCGTCATAAACTAGCCTCTGCTAGCTTCCAGCTTTTCTTCTGCAGCTTCCTCACCTCTCTCAGACTTAACTCTAGAATTGAAGAGAGTTAGAGTTATAGTTAAAGAGAGTTAGGGCTTTGCTCTGGATTCAGCTTTGGCTTAAGGGAATGTTGTGGCTAGTTTGATCTTCTTTACGGACCACTAAAACTTTCTGCATATCAGCAATAAGGCTATTTTGCTTTCTTATTATTCCTGTGTTCACTGGAGTAGCACTTCTAATTACCTTCAAGAAATGTTGCTTTGCATTGGCAACTAAGCTAACTGGTGCAAGAGGCCTAGCTTTTGGCTGATCTCAGCTTCTGATATACCTTCCTCACTAAGCTTAATCATTTCTAGTTTTGATTTTGATTCCATGTGAATCTTTGCTCCACTTGAACACTGCAGAAGCCACTGAAGGGTTATTCACTGGCCTAATTTCAATACTGTTGTGTCTCAGGGAATAGAGAGGCCCAAGGAAAGGGAGAGAGATGGGGCAACAGCCGGTTGGTGGAGCAGTCAGAATACATGCATTTATTGGTTAAGTTTGCCATCTTATGTGGGCATGGTTCATGGTGCCCCAAAATAATTACAATAGTAACATCAAAAATTAATGATCACAGGTTACCATAAGAGATACAATAACAAAAAGGTTGGAGATATTGTGAAAATTACCAAAATATGGCACAGAGACGTGAAGTAAGCATGTGCTGTCGGAAAAATGGTGCCAATAGACTTGCTTGGTGCAGGGTTACCATTAATTTGTAAAAATACAGTATCTGTGAAGTACAACAAAGGGAAGCACAACAAAATGAGGTATGCCTGTATGCCCTATTTTTAGCCTATGTAGACAGTGAAGATGGTGCTTCTTAAGTTTTAAATTACTGTGCTAATTATATTTTTGTCGCTGTTTGGATCTGTTTTCCTAAAGAATTACACAAACATTTTGAAGCTTTTATGCATGCATTTAAACGTGTGTGTCCTCACCAACAGCTTCATGTAGACAGTGAAACCCCAAGTGGAAGAAGAAGAGAGGTGCCTGGGTGCGGTGGCTCACGCCTGCAATCCTAGCACTTTGGGAGGCTGAGGCGGGTGGATCACTTGAGGTCAGGAGTTTGAGACCAGCCTGGCCAAAATGGTGAAACCCTGTCTCTACTAAAAATGCAAAAATTAGCCAGGCGTGGTGGTGAGTGCCTGTAATCCCAGCTACTGGGGAGGCTGAGGCAGGAGAATTGCTTGAACCCAGAAGGCGGAAGTTGCAGTGACCCGAGATCGCACCACCGCACTCCAGCAGCCTTGGTGACAGAGCGAGACTCCATCTCCAAAAAAAAAAAAATGTTCCCAGGCTTTGTACCACCTTTCTTGTGTTTCTCTGCAGTGAGACAAAAGTTGGGGTTAGTAGCCTGAGCTTCGAACTGAAGAGGTGTTGTTTCTTCCATTCCTGTGAAGAAAACGGATGAGCTTCTGTTCTTGAAAGAGCCATTTAAGAAAACATCTTTCCAAAATTGATAAGGAAATCTTGCATCACCCAATAAATCTGAAATTTTTGGTCTTTTGATTCAGAGAATTTGGAGGCATTCCCATTTTGTGAAGTCATCCTTTCAAAAAGTATACTTCATTTAAGGATATGCATGTTATAGTAACCTTCCTTGGAACCTTTTTTTTTGACACGGAGTCTCACTCCGTCTCCAGGCTGGACTGCAATGGCACAATCTTGGCTCTTGGTACCTTTTATGTATGCTAAATGATGCTTAGAGTATGAATGAAACAACAGTAACAATGTAAATATTAAAGTCAGTGTTGAACATGGCAGACATGTTTGCATATGAATTGGTTAAAATTGTATGGTTAACCTTATCATTATAAGAGTGTTTATTCTGATTATGGTATATAGGTAGAAATTTAAAACATAGGTTACAGTGAAATTGAAGACTGCCCAGATCAATGTGTAAGACTCCCCATGTTTTCTACTTTGGTAATTCATGAAAATGTTACTCTTTTAGGCCAAAAAATTTAATATATACTTACTCTGTTATGCCTGCCTTTTCACTGTGATTAATAAAAAAACACTAGAAGGATTTATAAGACAATGGATCAACTTAAAAAGAATTCCCAGATAACTAATAAGTGAAATAAAGCAAAATTTAGCAAAAGGGTGATGTGACATGTTTCTGAAATTCTTTTGAGAAGTAAGCATTTATTGGTAATGAGGATGTAACTAACCCTAGAAGATAGAAAGAGAGTAGCTATAGTGGGTTGGATGGCATGCGCCCCCCACCCCACCCCCGCAACAAACACCAAGAGATGTCAACCTGGAAGGAGAAGGTTCTTGCACATGTAATTAAGGATCTCAAGATGAGATCATCCTAAATTATCTGAGAGAGGCTTAAATCCAAAGACAAGGGGTCCTTATAAGAAAGAGAGAGACATAGAAGAGGAGAAGGTGATGTGAAGACAGAAACCGAGCGCGATACTGCATCTTCAGGCCAAGGAATGCCAAGGGTTCTCGGCAGCCATGGGAAGCCAAGGGAGAGAGGCATGGAACAGATTTTCCCTCAGAGCCTCTCAAAGGAACCACACTGCAAACACCTTGATGTTGGGTTTCTGGCCTCCAAAACTGAGAGAGTATAAATTTCAGTTGTTCAAAGGTACCAGGTTTGTGGTAATTTGTTACAGCAATGAATACAGCGACTTTTTGGTGATGTTTACATAATTTTGGGGGACAGATGGGGGTTAGTAGGTGGCAGAAATTTGGGGTGGGAGCAAGATGAACTTGGTAATTTGGATATTTACTGTGTCTTGATTATGAAAAGTTTTGTGTTACAACTACCAGAAGATAGAGAGCAGTGTTTGGTTTGATTAGATGAAAAAAGATTGATTATGCTATAACAACCTCTTCCGTCTTGTCTTGTAAACTCACTGTGCCATACCATATGAGGTCTAGAAACTAGAATTTTTTCCCAATATACTTAAGTTCTTTAGGGTCCTCTTCAATAGTGGGTGCATTAATTAGAACCTACTTTTTATAGATTTGATTGAATTTGGACTACATATTCTGATGAATAGAATTATTTTTCTAGTTTCTATTAAATAAATTTATCGTAAAAGTCAGAATGCTTTGACATTTTCCCATGTACTTACAAAGGATGGTTGTCTTTCTCTTTTCTTTCTTTTCTTTTTTTTGTTTTTTTTCTGGAGATGGGGTCTTGCTTGGTCACCCAGGCTAAAGGACAGTGATGTAATGATAGCTCACTGCAGCCTCAAACTCTTGGGCTTGAGATCCTCCCACCTCAGCCTCTGCAGTAGCTGGGACTACAGGTGCGCAGCACTGCACTCTAATTTTCTTCTCTTTTTTGTAGAGACAGGGTCTGTGTTGCCCAGGCTGGCCTTGAACTTCTGGCCTCAAGCAGTCCTCCTACCTTGGCCTCCCAAAGTGCTGGGATTACAGGCATGAACCACTGCACCTGACCTTGTTTTTCCTAAGTGAGTTTGAGGAATATATTTTCGTTCCTCTTTTAATACCATGAAGCTTTCAAGTTCATAGCTCATAAAATGTTATGTAGCATTGAATTGTTTAATGAAAATGAAAATCAGATTCGTTTTCATTATTAATAAAAATTTCAATAGTATTCACATTTAGATAAGAGATGTACTGAATTTTTGGTCTACTTTTAAGTTAATATTACAGTTCTTTTTTTTTTTTTTTTTTTTGAGACAGAGTCTCGCTTAGTCGCCCAGGCTGGAGTGCAGTGGCGCGATCTCGGCTCACTGCAAGCTCCGCCTCCCGGGTTCACGCCATTCTCCTGCCTCAGCCTCCCGAGTAGCTGGGACTACAGGCGCCCGCCGCTTCGCCCGGCTAATTTTTTGCATTTTTAGTAGAGACGGGGTTTCACCATGTTAGCCAGGATGGTCTCGATCTCCTGACCTCGTGATCCGCCCGCCTCAGCCTCCCAAAGTGCTGGGATTACAGGCGTGAGCCACCGCGCCCGGCCTATTACAGTTCTTAAAGTGCCCTAGGTGAACCTGTTCTTTTGAAATAGCAGAGATTTTTTTTTTAAATATGCTTTTGTGTTTATTACCTAAAGGAGCTATTCTGAAATTTTTATGCAGAAAAATCCTCTTCTGCTCCATCCACAGAAGATTTTTTATCCATAGATATTTTTGCCGTCTCCTTTCTTCTCTTTCCTTTGTTATAAATGATAGGAAAAGACTGCTTTTTTCAAAAATTGTGTTTTTAAATTGGTGAATTTTGCCATGCTTAAAATGATCTCTGAGATATCCTCCTTTTGGGTATAAACGTTTGTTAACTGTTATAAAGAGCTTTCTATAATAGACACAGTAGACAGTACTTAATTTTTTTCTCCCTTCTTGGTAGATCTCTTTTGGTTAAGAGAAAATGCGTCACTTGCCTCCTATCATAGAGGCTTGTATGAGCAGCCAGGGGTGCAGTCACCAGGGAAGGCCTTTGCCAGCGAGCCTTGCTCCGCCGTTAGCTGCTTCCGCTCTTCTTCCAGCGAGCCTTGCTCCGCCGTTAGCTGCTTCCGCTCTTCTTCTTCCAGCGAGCCTTGCTCCGCCGTTAGCTGCCTCCGCTCTTCCTCTTTTCCAGATGAGCAGATGCTGACAGCCAAAAAATAGACAGAAAATAAGCGCGGAGAATTCCGATATGGGGAAAATATTGTGGGAAAAATAGATGCTTAATTTTTCTTCTTAATATTATGGAGAAAGTAAATATCTTTGGGTAAAATACATGATTTGTAGCCACTCTAGAAAACAGATGTTTAAAATCTGACAAATAATCTTCCTGTAAGTTATTACTGCTCCATGATTTCATACCGGGCAGCATTTGTAAATTAATCCAAATGAAATTGTATCTCCTTATTTGAATTTCCTGTACATTCGATAAAGACAAGAGAATTAACATGATGCTATTGATTGTCATATCATCACTTCTGGCCTTTTCTGATAGCACTGTACAGCAAAACAATTTATCAAAAAATAGTATTTTGTTTTGTTTTGCTTTCTTTACCTGAGCTTGGACCTGCATAGCAATATGTTGATTTTTAAGGTATGTTTTATAAATTTTAAAAATGCTATTTTAAAATAATTACTTTGAAGAGATGGTAATATTTCTAGTGAGAATATTAAGGGACCACTGCTATCATGTAGTTTTTAAATTAGAAGGCTCAATTTCAGTTTTTATTAGAATATTGTTTAGTATCAAATGACTATTAAAAGTATATAGTGCAGTAAAAAGAAAGACGTGAAGGAATGTAGAAACATTAAAACAAAATCGAACCTCCTTCAGTAGTAGTTATGTCAGATGTAATTAAAAGATGGGATGTAATTTGACTATCAAGTACTTGAACCAGTGCTTTTATTTGTAGTATATATGTGTATACATGTTTTTGATTACAGATGTTCAACACAAAGTGAAACACTATTGCTTTGAAGCACTGGCCAATTTGAAAATAATTTAAATGGTTACCCCAGAACCTTGTCATAATTTTATTGGGGATTTTTGTACAATATATAGCCCTAGTTTCGTCTCCAACATTCTCAACTTTAAGAAAGCATTTGCATTTCCTGTCCTCTCCCAACTGGGAGAATATGCAAATGTTATGAAATAAAATTCTCTTGTAGAAATAGGTCCTAAAACAGTACTTTCCTGTCATACATTTACAAGGGTGAAATACAGGTTCAGAGGATTAAGATCCTTTTATTTGACAGTGTCTCTTTAAATTTACAGAGAAAATAGTGGCAGATTTTCTAATTCCTGGTCTTTGTTCTTACCTCTTCTACTGGAGGTTTTGGGGTCTGTGTCAGGAAACCTTGCTATTACTAAGGTAATTTGTTAAGGCTTTTTGCTTGGGTGTACACCACTGGGATTGAGATGCTTTGTATTTGCACTGCTCTGTGAATTCATTTTTTATTCCCTCAGCTTCTGGGGGGAGATATATTCAAACTAGGACGTTTAAATAGCAGTAAAACACACATTTTTATACCCTTTACAAAGATCTGTTCCTTCCATTTTCTTTCTCCTTCCATTCCCCAAGTCCTTCTTTCTCATAGAAAAATTTCAAAATATAAGCATTAAATATTTCAGCATACATTTTCTAAGAATCAAGAATGGTCTCTTACATAACCAACACTATTATCACACCCAAGAATATTAACAGGAATTTAGTAATATCATTTAATATATGATTCATAATTGGATTTCTCCAGTTGTCTGTAGCTATCTTTTTGTATTTTGTTTTTGCAGTTCAGGATTAATTTTTCATTTGGTTAAATTTGTAATTTTTTCAAATCTAAAAGAGTACCTCATTCCTGTTTTTTGTTTTCTGTGACACTAATTTAACTTTTCATTTTGCAGTAATTTCAGATTTACAGAATAGTTACAGAGATAGTATAAATCATTCTTATGTATACTTGCTTCCTCAAATATTAACATATTGTAGAACTGTACCACAATTATCAAAAGTAGACAGTTAATACTGATACGTTATTACTAACTAATCTGTAGACCTTCAAATGCTGACACTTTTCTTATGAGTGTCCTTTTTCTGATTCAAGACAGTTTAGGACTCCACGTTGCATTTAGTTGCTGCGTCTCCTTTGTCTCTTGTATTTAATCAAGGTATAAATTTGTATTTAATCACCTTGACAATTTAGAAGAGTGCCAGTCTGTACTTTTATGGAATGTCTTTATTTTTGAGTTTGCCTAATGTTTCCTCATGAATAAATTAAGATTATTCATTTTTGGCAATAATTCCACAGAAGTGATGCTGGGTTCTACTCAGGGCATCCTATTGGGGTTGCATGATGTCCATGTGTCTCATGATTGGTGATGCTAACTTTTCTTTTAACCTGAAACATCTTACTCACCAATTTTTTTAAGGGATTAAGTATTTTATTTTTCTAACTGACAAGTACAAATTCTGTGTATAGTGTTTTCACATATATCTACACACACACCTTGTGAAGTGATTAAATTAAGCTAATTAGCATGTATTACATCATATACTCATTTGTGTGTGTGTATATATGACGTGAGAACACATAAGATCTACTCTCAGCAGTGTTCAGGTATATAATGTGTTATCATTACCTGTGGTCACTATGACATACAGTAGATCTTTTGAACTTACTCCTCATCTCAAAATGTTGTGTACTTTGGCTAAGATCTCCTCAGTGCAGGCAATTGTCTTACTGAGGCTTGCTCATTCTAGATTTAACTTAATATTTCCTCATGGTTAGGCTTAGGTTAAGACATTTTGCCAAGAACATTACATTGTCAATACTGCGTGTTTCATGTTGTGTTTATTATATGATTCCCAGTGTTAGGTCATCCTACTTTGGGTGATGATATCTTTGATCATTTAGTTGGGGTAGTGACAAATGTGGGCATATTTTTAGGATTATCTTAGAAACTTTTCAGGAAAAGAACCTATAGTAATTACCGTTGGCCGACTATTTCCAAATTTAAAAAGAAAGGAAGAAGGAAAATTAGAGCACAGAGGTTTCATGGAACCAGAAAAAGAGACCGACTCCAGTTTTGTCTTTTCTTCCCCTCCCTGGGTGAGGGGTCTGGGGCGTAACTCTTCATCATTGTTGGCTGTGTTCAGCAGTAAGGCAGTCTTTTGGCACGTTTTGCTGGAATTCGATTTTAAATCCTGTGAGTGTGCGTAGTCCTGAGCATAGCAGTGATTTTGAAAGGCTTTGTTTATAACCTTTGTTGAGATCCTTTTAGAAGTTCCGTCAGAATCTGAGCTTATTCTTTTAAATATCCTCAGCAATGACTCATTTTTATGAGGGTAAATTTGATTTTCATAAATATCAAAAGATCATTCTGTGCCAAATATGATTAATAAGGTCATACTATTTCAGGAAGAACAAAAGCATAACAAAAGTAAGAACGATTTTTTATGTAAAGAGGCTTATATAATGTTGACGTTTTACTGATGTGAAGAAAGAACAGCGTAGTTGGGTTTAGTGTAGCACTTCCCCAGGTGACTTCCTTAAAGCTGTCACTCATTCAGCCCTCTGAGGTCTAGTGTATTTATTAACATGTGAGTATTATCAACATACCTTGCGTATACACAAGCACATACTGCAAAGTCTCATCTTTTTATACATTAAAGTGTAATTCAGTGATTAGTTCTTTTTGTGTAATTAGGGTGGTTTGGGAGTTACTTGCCGACTTTGTACTGTGTACAGGCCGTTTTGTTAGTTGCTGTGGAGTAAACAGGTTTATGTAGGACTTGGTAATGTTCCCCTGGAATTGATCATCTAAAATCTGTTGGGAGGTGAAACGTGTACAAACATCGTAACTGCCCTTTATGATACTGTCGTTGTAGTCAGACAGGGATAAAGCAGTATAAAGCTGGGAGTCATGAGTTCAGAAAAACAGTGTGGCTTCTGTCAGCCATCACCAAGATTTAATAGATGACGAGTCCTACAAGGTGGGTCCCTGGCTACTTCTCTGACCTCAGCTCCTGCCACTGCTCCCCTTGCTCACGTACCGTTTTCTAGGCATATTGACTCACTTGTCTTAGCAGACATTTGTTGAGTCATGCACTGGTGTAACACTGGGGATACAGCCTGAACAAGCAGAGGAAGATTCCTGCCACCAAGCAGTTACCTTCTAGCACAGGGACAGTAGACGTGGCAAATTATAAATTGTGTATTACGGCAGAAGTGGAAGGCGCTATAGAAAAAGAATAGGGGAAGGAGTGCAAGAAGAGTGTGGGTTTGTAGTTTAAAACCAAGAGGTCAGAGCAAACCCCATTTAGAAGGTAACATTGAAATAAAGACTTAAGGGAGTTGAGGAAACTAATCATACAGATAAGAGGAAGAACATCCAGTCAAAAGTATCAACTAGTAAAGAGGCCTTAGATGGGAGCGTGCTTGGAATATTCACCACATCACCACAACCATAGCAGAGAGGAGGAGGGGGAGGAGAGTGATGGGAGATACTGTCAGAGAAGCAATAGGGGAGTCAGATCTAGAGGTCTTACAGCCACTGTCAGGACTTTAACTTTTACCCTGAGTGAGAAGGGGGCTCACCGTAGGTTTTTCAGCAGAGGTGTGACATGCTGTGACATGCACTTAGATATTTGAAGGTTCATTGGCATCACTGTGTTAGGAGCAGACGATAGTAGGGCCAGGTTAGAAGCAAGAACTCTGTTCCTGCCAGGAGCCTGTTGCTGTAGTTGAAGTGGAGGGTGATAGGGGCCTTGACTGGGACGGGAATGGTGAAAGTAGTGGGGTGTGGTTTGGATTCTGGTATCTTTTGAAGATGGAGCCAAGAGAATCTCTCGACAGACTAGATGGGGAGCATAAAAGAAACAGATGCAAAGAATGACTCCAAGGATTCTGGCTGCAGTAACTTAAAAGAGAGGTTGCCTTGTACTGAGACGTGGAAAGCTATTCAAAAAGCAAGTCGGGAAGTGACAATCAAGAATATTGTTTTGGACATGTTTGCTTCAGAATGATCATTAAATATCAAGTACACTTTTAAGTAAACTGTTACACAGATGTGGAGTTTTTGAGAGCAGCCTGGGCTGAAAATAAAAAACCGTGGAATTCATTTTTTTCCTGCCATCCAGTGGCCTGTTCTAAAGGCATCCTGAAACACAGAAATGGACAGTGGTACAGACAGAGAGGACTCCAGGAGAGTAACTCCAATGAACAAAAATCTTAGGATTAAAAAATAAAATTGCTAAAATAAAAAAACAAACTGGTTGGACTGAATTGCAGAATAAAGATGAACAAAAGAGAGAGTGAGTGAATCTGAAGATAGAGCAATAGAAATTATTATTCAGTCTGAACAACAGAGAAGAAATCATTGTGTGAAACAAATGAACCGAACCGCAGGAACCTGTGGGATAAAACTGAAAGGTTTAACATTTGTGTCTCAAGTGTTCCAGAAGGAGAGGAGAAAGTGTGTTTCAGGGAAAAAAAAAAAAAAAAACAACGAAGAAATAATGGTTGAAAACTTTCCTAATTTGGTGAAAGATATAAGGATTTAAGAAGCTAAGTGAACCTAAACAAGCCCGGAGAAATCCATGATCAGACACGTCATAAATAAACTGCCTAAAATTCAAGACTTTTTAAAAAATCCTGAAAGAGGAAAATGCACAGGCAATTCAATGGGGAAAGTGTGGTCTAGGAAAAATTGTACTTCCATGTGCAAAAAAGTAATAAAAAAGAACCTTGATGTAAACCTCACAATTTGTGCAAAAATTAGCTCAAAATAAATCATAAATGTAAGACTAAGTTTTTGAAGCTCCTCTGTCTTGTTCTCCAGAGTGTAAGACTAAGGGTCCTAGCCCACTGGTAAGTCCTCAGTGTGTATATTTGAATGCGTGAATCACTGCTCCTGGAGAAAAGAGAATGAGATAAACTTCAAAGGGTAGTTATACAGAATAGATTGGAGAATTAATACTATAAGAATATGTTATTTACTTTAACTGCCCTTTTTTTATTAAAATTAGCTTTATTGCTTTATGTGTTCAAATTATGTAAGTAATGAAATCTAATTAATTGGTGATTTTGATTATGAGTATTTTAATTTCCTCCTTATAACCTCAAATTTTATGTCAGTGTTTACTGCTCTTATTTTTAAAAATCGCTAATAACTTACTCTCTTAAAAAAACAGGTTATTCATTTTATGAGTGGCAGGTTACTTTCTTATTATTCAGCTGTAATCAAGGTGGTCTTATTTACATTTTAATATTCTATAGTGTTTATTTTATGTATCAAGTTAAATAAATGGTCTCAAGAATCACTTTAAGCAGTCTAGAAAGCAGATGTTCAAAGACCTACCTTTTTCTCAGAGTCATTAAATATGTAGAAAGTTAATCAAGGAAGGTAAATTAGTTCTGCCTATAAATTAAGAAGAGCGGCAGTTCATTTCCCTTATCTTTTAAAAATAAAACTGACTTCACTTTTTACAAATCATCCAGTTTGGTGACTGCATTTTTGAATCTCTGGTGCCTGTAATGTGAAAAATAGGGTGTGAACTGTTTGGACTTACCATCAGAGGGATATTTCAGTGTGTGCCTGTCCGCATGCCATCTGACAAACTTAAATGTCAAGTCTAATGATAACAAGAACTCTTAATTTGGAATAATAGAATTAAGATTACATTCCTTTCACTTAGGCAAAGTAAACACACCAGCTCAGCAGTAACATTTATGGTTAAACATCTGATGACTAGCCATGTCTACCTGTGGAGTCGAGTAAGTAGCTCATGGTATGTGCTTTGGAGTGAGGTCCCTCAGCTTGTGATAGAGTTTAGATATTTGTTCCCACCAAATGTCATGTTAATTGTAACCTGCAGTACTGGAGGAGGGGCCTGGTGGGAAGTGACTGGATCGTTGGGGCAGATTTCCCATGAACAGCTTTGCACCATCGCCTTGGTGATGAGTGAGTTCACAGGCAATCTGGTTGTTTCAAACTGTGTGGCACTTCCCTCTACTTGCTCTCTTGCTCCTGCTCTCACCGAATGAGATGTCTGCTCCCCCTTTGCCTTCTGCCATGATTGTAAGCTTCTTGCGGCCTTCACCAGAAGCAGATGCTGATACAACATTTCCTGTACAGCCTGCAGAACTGGGAGCCAATTAAACCTCTTTTCTTTATAAATTACTTACTCTCAGGTATTTCTTTATAGCAACACAAATAGCCGAATACTGTTGGAATCCCATCTCTATCACTGAACTGTATTTCTTTAGACAAGTTATTTCTCCGTATTATTTATCTCAGTTTCTTTTGTACAATAAAGATAATAATAATGCCTATATCATAGGTTGTTGTGAGAATTGACTAGGATAATACACGTAAAGTGCCTATGTCATTACCTGGCACATTATAAGGACTAACGCTTTGTTTTTGTTGTTACTTAATGGTTGTTTGGGATAATTTTTCTTCATTTTTAATATCTTTAACAGCTTTATTAAGTTATAATTGATGTACAATAAACTAACATATTTTAGCATATAGTTTGATAAGTTTTGGCATATATACACCCGTGAAATCAAAACCAAGATAATGAACAGTATCTATTACTTTTAAAAGTTTTTTCATGCCACCACTGAACTACTTTCTGTCACTGTAGATTAGCTTTTGTTTTCCAGAATTTGACATAAATGTTATTATCCCTCATGGAATCTTTTCTTTGCATGGGTTCTTTTCCTGAGCATAATTCTTTTGATATTCATCCAGGTTAGGTTGGGCAGGCTCAGGGCTCATGTCAGTTGTTTCAACAGTTACTGTCCTTTGTTGCCTCATGTCCAGTGTCTTGAAAACTATGTTTTGAGTTTTTCAGGCAGGAAGGTAAATCCAGTCTTTGTTACCTTGTCTTGACTGGAAGAGGAGGGGCTGTGATTCATTAAATTAATAAAGACACCATTCTGCAGTTCCTTTATTTTTGTGAAACGACTGACCACTTAATCAGAAAAAGTTATTTTACTGTATATCCAGACTTGCTATTTTTCCATTCATTGAAATCTCACCAAACTACTTCCAAGATTTGTTACCCACAAAGGTGAAATCAGACTTAACAGTGACGATCTTAAAAGGCATTTGGCATGAGTGGTTTAAAGGACCACTGTTCCTTTGAAATTGACTTACTGGTTTTTATAGTTACTTGTCACTCAGAAGTGAGCACCATCTGTCAAGACTGTGGAAGAGATGGAAAAAAAAAAGTCCTCAGTGTTCAGGTTTCTTATCTTTCCTATGTATATAAAATTGACTTTTATAAAATAATCTTTTTGCCACTTGTAAGATTACACTGTGAAACTGGAATGAGTTTTTATATTTGTGTGTCTTGCTTTCCTCATTATTTTTTCATTTTGAAGTGGGACTTTGTGAATATATTGCTGGACCCTGTGGTCGCTAGGCATGGCACCCTTGTGTGGCAGCACTGTTGTGTGACCTTACTGCATGCAGCATGTTGCCAGCGCTCTGGTTTTCTTTTCCTACAGTTCCTTCCCCTTGGCATTCTGTCTTCTACTGTCTCTTTCCTGACACCTCATCATTAAAACTCACCTGCTGCCTCTGCAATGCCTTCTCCAGTGGGGAAACCTTGAGGACCCTACTCTCAGAGCCTGTGTCCCCTTGGGGAATCTTTCATACCAAGCCGTTTTCATCTCAATTAACAAGAAAGGAATGGAGTTACTTCCAAGTTTAACTCCCAGGGCATTCAAAGACAAAAGTAATACTGCTATTTTTTTAAAAAAAGCAATATTTCCTTTTTTTAAAAAAGGAAAAAATATAAACACTAACAATGTCTGATTAGGAAATCAGAATAATAGTTGGAAATAATCTTGGGGAATTTCAAAGTTTCATCTTTTAGTAATTGAGGATTTCTTAAAAGTAGTTGTCACGGTGAAACCCCGTCTCTACTAAGAAATACAAAAAAAACTAGCCGGGCGAGGTGGCGGGCGCCTGTAGTCCCAGCTACTCGGGAGGCTGAGGCCGGAGAATGGTGTGAACCCGGGAGGCGGAGCTTGCAGTGAGCTGAGATCCGGCCACTGCACTCCAGCCTGGGCGACAGAGCGAGACTCCGTCTCAAAAAAAAAAAAAAAAAAAAAAAGTAGTTGTCTGTGTTGTCTCATGGCACTTGATTTTGATTCAAACAATAGGGAAAACAGCCCCAATAAGTAATTATTGTTAATGATTTGATGCCTGTCATTTAAACTTTTTTAAATTCATACACTGATCTATTCATACATACATATGTAGATTTTTTCCCTATATATCATACATTCTCTTCTGCAGCTTGCTATTTTGATTTAATGTTATATTTTAGGTATCTTTCCTTTTCGCTTACAACTCTTATGAAAAAACTTATGTTTTGCCATAAAAACTTCTCCTGGCTTTTAGTTTGAGATATACTTCATGTTAAGGAACTCTCTTGACGTGTTGATAATGCTACATTTTTTGATACTGGAATTATTTAGATAGATTTTCCATTGTTGAAAGAGTCTAGCTTTTCTGGAGTGGACTGTACATGGTAGTGGTATATAATTCTTTTCATGCTAAATTGTAATTCAGGATTCTGTATGCCTCAACTGGAATGGTATTTTATGCATCCATTTTTATAGATGAGATTATTAACCCTTAACATCTTAAAAGGTATTTGGAAATCTTAGTATTAATTTTTAGAGATAGGGTCTTACTCTGCCATCCAGTCTGGAGTGCAGTAGCATGATCATAGCTCACTGTAACCTCGAACTCCTGATCTCAACTGATCTTCCCACTGCGGCAGTCCAGGTAGCTGGGACTACAGGCATGCCCGACCACACCTGGCTGGTTTTTAAAAAAAATTTGTAGAGATGAGTGTCTTGCTATATTGCCCAGGCTGGTCTCAAGCTCCTGGGCTCAAACGATTTTCCCGCCTCAGCTTCCCAAAGTGCTGGCATTACAGGTGTTGTATAATACATTTCTTCTAAGAGGTGATTTTATCCCATTTTCACATTCTGTGCTTGAGGAAGAAAACCACATGGCAAACATACTTTGGAAACCCAGTGTCTTCCAGACTTGTTTCTTGTCCTGTATGTTCTATAAGCTCTTGTTCTTGAGTCTTGCCAGTGTATAAAGTGACAGGTTTTGTTTCCGTGGTGCTATGTTGTAGCTTCAGGGTTTATGTTTTTCTGTGCATGTAACATAAAGATCCTTTTTAAAAAAAAGTTTCGTGTTTCATTGCTTGCATTTTTCTTTAGATGTGGCACTGCAAAGTGAGTCAGTAGCCTTTGTTGAGTTTCTAAAAAATGATGATCTGTTACAGTGTTTGGTTCTCATTTGTTATTGTTTGGAAAGAGTCCAAAATAATTTTATTAAAGTCACATTACTCTGTAGATAGGCATAGGCCATATTTCTGAGAATTCATGTTAATTACAATTTTATATATTGCAATACTCTTTTTTTTTTTTTTTTTTTTTTGAGACAGGGTCTCACTCTGTCATCTGCAATCTCAGCTCTCTGCAACCTCCGCCTCTGGGGTTCAGTGGATTCTTGTGCTTCCCTTCTCAAGTAGCTGGGATTACAGGTGTCTGCCGCCACACTCGGCTAATTTTTTTGCGTTTTTAGTAGCAATAGGGTTTCACCATGTTGGCCAGGCTGGTTTCAAACTCCTGGTCTCAAGTGATCCGCCTGCTTCGGCCTTCCAAAGTGCTGAGATTATAGGCATGAGCCACCACACCCGACCTGTTTCTAATTTTTTTTTCTTTTTCAAATTTTGTAATACAGGTAACATTATGTACCCCATTAACTTATGGGGTACATAAAGGAAATTTGTATTTGGTATTGGCTCTGGCTATTATTTTTGTCCTTCCATGGACAATTACTTAAAACCTTTAATGCGTGAAGCTGTATTTTAGAAAGCTATTTTAGTACTACTCTCAAAGGATAGATTGCTATATCTTTCCCACCCTGATGAAACTAGGTCACTGGCATTCGGCGCATCTCCATGAAGTGAGATTTGATGTTCAGATGTGCTGTCTGGAAATGGTAATGCATTGTCAGCACGACCACTTTTCATTTCATCAACATAATTTCCACTGCCCTGGAATCAATTTATTCCTTGACCTGTTAATAATTACACTTGGTCACTAGCATTTCGGTGGCAGAGAAGGCCCCTGGAAATGGCCATAGTCATCCTTTTGGGTGATAAGTAATGGGATTTCCATTTGGCTTGGAGGTTTGGCCTGTTGAAGTGGTTGACGTTTTATGAAGACGAAGGAACAAACTTTTACCTGATGCCACGTTAGGATTCGCTCTGTCAAGTGGTTGAGAACACTCATTTAATTATCTAACCATACTTTTGCATTACATTTTTTTATGGCCAACTTTAAACATGCCTAGGGAAGTTTCTCATTCTATTCCCAGCCAGAAGCAAGTGTTTGAAAAATGAGAAATAACCATAGAGCTCCTGTAAGATTAATTTTTTACAGGTTCAAGAATACCTAATATTTAAAACGAGCTACTTCGAAATCAGTCATGTATCACATCAGTGTTTCAAAAAGAAATTGAGAAAGTATGAGCTATTACAAAACCACTAACCTTACCTGTTGCTCCGTGGTGATCTAGGGCCTTGGAGCAGAACTGCCTTGATCTGAATCTTTGCTCTGTGGCCTTTTGGGAAAATGACTTGCCTCTGTGTGTTTCTGTCCTAATCCCTAAGTGCAAGAGTAGTCATGCATATTTTATAGCGGCATTGGGAGGATGACAGGAATGAGTGCACGTAGAAGGCTTTGAAAGGGTTCTGGTAGATCACCACCCAGTGTGTGTTGTACTAGTCATCTTTGTTACTGTAGCTTAATGTGATTTAGTGTTTATAGGTGTTCTTTTTTCTCTTTTGCTATCCCAGCTGCTTCCTTGCCTGATTGTTACTCTTTTCTGTGTGGTTAGGAGCAACTAGTTCAGTTTAATTTCCCTTAGAGAGCAAGTTTTAGATATAACATCATTTTGAACTACTAAGGAAGTTTAATTCTCCTAGGATGGGTCTTATAGCCTTCTTTAGCAAAACTGAACGGGAACCTTAGGTGAAGCTTGGTTAGGCAGGGTTATGGATTTGGGGCCTTTTCTGTGCTTTAATTTTATACATTTGTTTAGTAGATGTTTATCTTCCTTATCTGAAGTTCACTTTCATCTTGTTGTTGTTAACCTACATAAAGATTTATTTAATGTGGATTAAGTCCTCTGTTATTTGGAAATATAAATTGAGTTGCCAATCTGATACTTACTTTCTCAATCTTTACACACTTGACTTTGCAGTTATACATTTTTTTGCTAATTATTCATAAGGCTTACAACTACTACTGGTAATTCAACAGAAAATAAACACTGTACTGTAAAATCCTAAAGGATTTGGGTTTTTTATTTAAATGTATTAAGAACACATCCTTAGGTGTTGAAATAAGAACCTTATAACATCCTGTCTTCTTCTAGTTTGCAGTTTCACCTCTTTGCTAATGCTGATGAGGTCATTGATGTGTCATCGTAATACTCTGAGTGCCAGGAGGGAAGGAACTGGTTCATTTGGTTGACTATTGTATCAACAATGTCTAGCCCATTGCCCATTAAATGATAGGTGCTTAGTAAATATTTGTTAAATGAAATAAAATTATTTTCTCTCTGTTTTGTATTTTCTAGGATTGTTAGGAGACATACCCAGAAAATATGCTTATATGTTTTTTTGGATTGTTTCTGCTAATAACCAGTATGCTTTGCACATTTGTATTCTGTTTCCATTTCTTTTGTTGTTGTAGTTTGTTTTTAAATAGGCACAGTTTCAGTACCTGTTTCCCTGCTCTACGTAACACAGACCTTGAGAGAGCCCTTCTCTTGTGTGCCCATTATTTTTAATCCTTAGACTCAAAAGAACAGATTGTCTTTCTTAAATTCAAATATACCTGGCCAGCCCTTTTCTACCTCTGAGAAGAGAGAAAAGAATTATTTGTGTTTTATGGCTGTGCCAAATTAAAGTGGCAAAAAATGTTAGTCAAAGAGCTGAGATCCTTTTAAAATGCAAACCACTGGATTTATGTGTCAGCGATTGCTCTGGAACTGGAGTGTTCCCCTGCCAATGCCCGGTTTGGGGGCCACTGTGTAATTATTTTTTACTGATTTGCCTTATGAATGTACACATATACGTGTTATTTTTGATACTTTAAAAACATCTCAGTTACAAGGACAGAGGGTTTTAAATACTTCAGTTTGGTACCTTTATTTTGAGTGACCTTAAATAAGTGTAACATTTTCAATGCCAGTTGATATTGCAGAAATCTAAATTGCTGTTCAAATCTGTGAAATTTATCATATTAGTTTTTCAGTTTTTTTTCACTTACAGTGCTAATTAATAGCCACTTAACCTAAACAGTTTCATACTGCCGGCTGTAGCAGAATCCTGTCGTCATGCAGCTATTAGGAGATAACTGTGTCACAGGGAATACCTGGAAGAGTTTTCTCTTCGCTGTTTATACTAAGTACTCACTGAAGGGGGTTGTACACCGTGACTATAGTGAACCTTTGTGTGTGCGTGCGTTTGTTTTTAACCTCGCCAGCAATCTTAATCCCTCTTACCAAATCTCTGGGTCCCTGGTGAGTTTCAGCAGCTTCGTCCCTGCCCAGGGCAGCAGGGTCCTTATCAGAAGTGGGCCTCTCGGGTGTGGCTTGGGGCTTCAGTCCTGTTTCATGGTGTCTTACTGGTTTCTGCCTGTTTTTCGAACATCGTTCTTCAGCATTCCTGGTAGTTTCGGGGACCACCCAAAAACCTTTCAGCAAATTCTTCAGTATAAATCAGCCAAAGTTGGAATCCATTGCTAGCTGCCAGGAAACTTGACTGATGCTGCTGTGTATTGTTCTGTTCTCCTAAATCCCAGTCAGTGATGTATATTGATGCTAAAGTACAAATGTTATGTAGTCAGAATTTTGCTCTCCTATTTCTTTAGAGTATGTTCTATGCCTACTAGGTCTTACTTGATTTTACAGCAAAGTTTTTTTTGGTTTGTAAGTTTGTGAAACATACTCAGCTATAGTTATTTTATTGAGTACTGCTTATGCACCAGATACTTGTCGTAATGACTGGAAATACAGTAGTCAACAGAGACAAACCCCCAGCCTTCATTGAGCTTCTATTCGAGGAGGCAGAAGGATACATAAAATATATATATATGTTAGACCATGGTAAATGTGGTGTTGGAAAAATTCAGCAGAAGATGGGAGAAAGAATGTGAATGGGAACGTTATTAGAATGGGTATCGGGTGTTTTGAGATGAATCCTGCTGGTCTCAAGACAGAGGTGCAAGGGTGCTGGGCGCTGCTCCCATTTCTGCTGGGCCCAAATGGAGGCCCAGGGAGGAGCAAGGCGAACCCAGAGTGCTTTCGGCTTCTGGATTTCCCGAGACTCCTGTGATGTGCTGATTGGCCCAGTTTGCTGACGGGACGTGTAGAAAGCAACATTTTAAAAGAGTAGCAAGCTGGGGGAGCGTGAGAGCAGCTTAAGTGCACTACAGCAGGCACAGGTATAGGGGGTTAAATAGGCAATTATTGTAGAATGAAGTTTAAAAGTATATTTGGATACAAGAATTGACATTTTAAATACTTTACTATAAAAATTGAAGCACATGGCCTATTAAATCTGGACCATATGTTCGTTATCCTAATGTCTATTTTAGTTGTGACACCACACAAAGAATGTGTAGGAGCACCAGCTTTTAGAATAACACAATTTCCAGGGGGAGCTGCTGTTGTGTTTCCTTATTTAACATACAAAAGCATTTGACGCCTGATACTCACATGCTTGTGCAATATATATAGAAAAGTCTTGGAATTATAGAAAATTAGAAGCATATTTAGGCTGGGTGCGGTAGCTCCCGCCTGTAATCCCAGCACTTTGGGAGGCCAAGGCGGGTGGATCACCTGAGGTCAGTAGTTCGAGACCAGTCTGGCCGACATGCGGAAACTCCGTCTATACTAAAAATACAACGAATTAGCCCGGCGTGGTGGCAGGCGCCTATAATACCAGCTGCTTGGGAGGCTGAGGCAGGAGAATCACTTGAACCTGGGAGGCAGAGGCTGCAGTGAGCTGAGATTGCTCCACTGCACTCCAGCCTGGGCAACAAAAGCAAAACTTCTTGTCAAAAACAACAACAACAAAGCATATGAAGATTATGTATTGCATTATAGATGGATTAATATAATATTTTATTATGCAGAAAGACTACATATATTTGAAGTAATTGTCATAGGAAAAACCCTACTGAATGTACAGCCTTCTTTCCTCACCTATACTTTTTACTAAATGCCTTAGACTGAATATTTATTTTTGTCACTGTAGAATATTAAAGAAAACTAAGCAGAAGCAATCTTAATATCTTGTTGATTACATTTCAGAAAAAAAAGAAATGGCAGAACATTAAGCCTGAATGCCATTTGGTATAATTACTCTGTGTGAAATATAACTGGTAGCTGTCAAGCTTTGATTGAAATTTACTGAAGGTTGACACCAGCTGCATGTATTAATTGTCTCTGCAAGCATATGCACATACCACCATTACCATTTGGAAGCGTGCTCTTTTCTATTTAATTTGTTGTAAAGCATTTTCTGATTGTGTTTTGATGAATGCTGCTGTAAGTTCAGATTTATCTTTTGCTTCATTTCTAGCAAACAAACAAATGTTCTTTTAGCTAACTCCTGAGTACATCTATATGAGAGATATTTCCAAATTTGTAACACTGACCATTTGGAGAAGGGAAACTTAAAAATTATTATTTTAAAGAAGTGTTTTGAAACATGTTTCTAATAAAGATTTATATATCTTCCCTATTTGGACTGTTAATATTTGACTCATTCTACATGAAATTCAGTTCATGCATTAGTATTTTTATAAGGTAATTTGATCATATTAGGACAGTTATTTTTTTCATCCTTTTTAATTGGGCAGTAGCAACCTCCCAACTGAAATTTTTCTATGCATAATATTCATAAAATGTATTTTTAAAAGCATTGAAACAAACTGATTATATCAAAGTGATAAATACAGGTGTGCACACTTATTTGGATTGTGTACAAGTGTATTTTGGTGGGTGCATTGCTTGAGTGTTTGGTTTGATAGGTACCACATATGGCACCGGGCAGGCTGCACTAGAGTCTGTCAAATACTGATTCTTTATTCGTTTTGATCGCAGTCAGAATGGAACGAAGATTCTAGGCGGAGCACAAACAGGAGACGTTTATTCCCTTTTTGCTCTACAAGGGGCATCTATTTTGAGTCTTACAGGAGCCAAAACAGTGTGAATGTGACCTAAATGCATCTGAAGACTTATACTGAGCAGTATATTGGTATCATTGGCCTATTGAGAATCTACAGTAGACATTTGTTGCTTTTTAGCTGTCCAGGATCTATTCTTCTTCCTGAGAACCCCCCAGTTTCTTTGAGGAAAGCACAGGCCTGTTCCCACAGGGAACCAGAAGCCCCCTCCACCTCCTTTCTCTTTGGGCGCGGAACTCTGAGTTTCCGCAGCCCGGGGCTCTTCCACAGGACTCCCCAGTGGGAGGTGGAGCGCAGCAGCCCTGGGAGTCTCCATGGAGATGCGCTGACCCTTTCCTTGCACGTTGCCAGTTGGTCTCTCTGGTCTCTGTGTGTTATCTTTTGGAGCCTCCCTTTGATGGTCTCTGAGAGTCTTCCAAAAATCCCCTTTCCTTCTGCTAACCAGAGTCAATTTTAGTTGCTTACAACCTTCACAGGAACTTTAATTGGCTTAAGAAGTATATCCTTTTAACATCTACAGTGGAATTTTAATTTTAGTAAAAGTGTTCTTCCGGCTCACTTGATAGGGTTTGTTGCCGGTTGAAACTCCACTGCTGGGAGACAGCTCTTCCAGTAGCTCTGCAGACCCAGCCAGGTAAACACTTTGTTTCTCTTTGTAGTTAGGTTTTGAAGATAAGGTTTATACGGATCTGGGTATCATGTCATAAAGGGATTTGGCGGTGTTTTTTTGGTTCTGTGGAATAGTATTTAAAATTTTAGGACTGTTTCCCAGAGCCTGAGTGTTTAAAGCCATCATCGTTGACTGGATGCTGTGTGTCATAAAGGAGTAGCTGAACTCAGACATTTCTTCAGCTGCATTTTGTATCATGTAGTTTTATTAAAATGAACAAAATATACCCGTCTTTTCCTTCTCGTAATTTTAAAGTGACAGTGTTAGGGTTAGAAGTATAACATGACTAAACTTGAAACATTACATTTGGAAATTCATTAATACAGAAGAAAATGTACTTTTCTCATTGAAGGCACTTGATTTCTATTGAAATTAGAATATTACTAGCAGAATCATATTGAAAATAATTTAAATGTTTATCTTTCAATCTTAAGTATGAATGAATGAAATGGAAATTTTAAACATTTATGTTTAGATCTATCACTATATAGTTTTTGTATTAGACTACTGTCTGTCTCTATCATATTTTCACTGTAGGCGTTCCAGACACGTAAGTGTTTCTGTGAATTAACCCATCTTTTATGAGGGAGTTCATGAAGATTGGTTTCTTAGATACTTAGAAAATGTTAATTATCTGGCTTGGCGTGGTGGCTCACGCCTGTAATGCCAGCACTTTGGGAGGCCGAGGCGGGTGGATCACGAGGTCAGGAGTTCGAGACCAGCCTGGCCGATATGGGGAAACCCCATCTCTACTAAAAATACAAAAATTAGCTGGGGGTGGTGGCGCATGCCTGTAGTCCCAGCCACTCGGGAGGCTGAGGCAGGAGAATCACTTGAACCCAGGAGGCAGAGGTTGCAGTAAGCCGAGATCGCGCCACTACGCTCCAGCCTGAGTGACAGAGCGAGACTCTGTCTCAAAAATAAAAAAGAAAGTGTTAATTATCTGAATCATACCACCTTGGTAGGATAAACCTTGATAGAATAGTAATCACGCCAGCATCTTGTTTTATATTCTTGTCTATTAAACACATGCTTAGATATTGTATTATGCATATCCTTGAATATATTTAGAAGCATCACGATTGAATATGTATGGATTTACCTCAGAGAAGACTGGGAAATAGTTACAACTGGCATATTGTCATAAAAACTCGAAGTGTTCTGGGTTTTAAAAAATGGTCTGTGGGCCAGGCGCGGTGGCTCACGCCTGTATCTTAGCACTTTAGGAGGCCGAGCCAGGTAGATTGCCTGAGCTCAGGAGTTTCAGACCAGCCTGGGCAACACGGTGAAACCCTATCTGTACTAAAATACAAAAATTAGCTAGGTGTGGCAGTGTGCGCCTATAGTCCCAGCTCCTCAGGAGGCCGAGGCAGGAGAATCACTTGAACCCAGAAGGCCGAGGTTGCAGTGAGCCGAGATCACGCCACTGTACTTCAGCCTGGGCAGCAGAGCGAGACTCCGTCTCTTAAAAAAAAAAAAATGTCTATGAAGTGTTATGTTTTTCTCAGTGTGTGTGTGGTCTCTGCACATTTATACAGCTTGCAAACACTTTAAATTTTGTGCCCTCCCAACATAGATATGAGTTATGTTGGAATGAGTTTATTTTAAACCAGAGTATGTTCTCATTATAGAAATGTTACATAGGATGAGAAGACCCGTGGAATACTCCTGAAACCTTATTTAACCCAAAGTTTAGGTGGATCACTTTGTGCTTTTATGTATAAAAGAAAACTGTTTCGTGTGAATAAAGTTTTATGGTAAAAAGCTACAGAATTTGGAATGATGATGTTTATTACGATTGTTGGTCCTTGAGTGGAGGTTGACTCTGGGGTTTTAGTCTGGTGTTCATTTTTCCTACCTTGAGAACATCCTCTTGGTCATCTGGAGTTAGTGTATGAAGACCAGAGCAGCGCTTAGCTGAAGTTGGAAGTTAGGAGGATAGATCTGTGAGTCCAGAATTAGGGATTCTGGGCAAGAGTGCAATATCTGTGGATGGAGGGGCTGGAACCAGCAAATCTGCACTGTTGTCTTTCCAAGAACTCGTATGGAAAAGGTGGTAGTAGTGTTAGATGAAGGAATGCATTTACAGAGTAGAGAAAAGGGGCTAGGAAAGGGGAAATGAGCTCCCTTCATCGCCTTTCTGCCCTGCCTGCCTGGAGTACTCAGTACCCGAGGGAAGAAGCAACCAAATATTCCTGAATGGTAGACTGAGGCTCCCTTAAACCACTAACAGCAAGGATGGGGCATTTCAGTGGAATGCTTTTACCTCTTCAGTTGCAACCACTACCAAGGGAGAATGCTGTGTACTCCCTGTGGTAGCTTCATACTTGCTTTCCACTTGTGGAAGACTCTTAGGGGCAAGCAGATGCGGCCCAAAGGAATAAAAGTGCGGGCAACTGAAGACATAAATTTGAAAACCTTGAGTTAACCTACTTGGTTGTTGGAGCCATTAAACAAGAGCAAGACAGCATAAGAAGGGAGCAGGTGAATGGTGAAAGTGAAAAATATGGGCCTCATCCTACATTGTAAAGGTTTAGAGTTAAGGAGACAGGGTTTAAACCACTAACTAATTGTGTGACAGGCTACTAATTACGGCAAGGTACTCGAGTCTCTGATCTTTTCTTTTTCTGTAAAATGAAGGTGATGATAGTATCCGTATTGCAAAGTTTTTTTTAAAGATTTATTATATTTGTTACCTTTTAAAGACTGCTTTGTAAACTGTAAAGCACCATACACATGTTAGTTATCCCATGGCTTTTTACATCGGTAGCTGGGGCACCTCTCTAGGGCATGCATTGCTAGTTCTAAGTTTCAGTGATGCATCAGTAGGCTAAGCTGACACTTCCCTTTCTGCCATCTGGACTGTCAATCAACAGACCTGGATTATAGTACTGGAGATCTGGTTTTGCTCCTGAGTAGCTTTGTGCTTCTTAAACTTCCCACCAAAATAAAACATACACACACAGAGTACACTAGCAGTCTGCCACATGGGCATACTTGGTCTAAAATGTCAGTTTAATAATTTTTTTGTAAAGTTTGCTTTCTAACCCTTAAAATATATGTTTATGTTAAACTATACACACCTCTAAGTTACCTATGATTAAGATTGCCTGAGCCTGTTCCTTTATGTGCCCCTAATCATAGGGGCATGCACACCCAACTCTTGAATTTGTATTACTTGTTAAAGAAGAGTACTGGACTCCGTGAGGCCTGGTGTACCTTTCTGGACAATTATTCTGTGAACCTGTGTAGCAGATACTGCAAAGAACTCTTGACCTGGTTACAAAATCAAATTATATGACACTCATTTTTATCAACTGGTTTCTAGATATTGTGTAATCCTCACCCATATGAGCCAGTCATAGAGGGCTTTGCTCAGCGTTTATTATTGTAGAGGCCACAAAATAACAAATTTTATTGGCTTAAAGATATTTTTGAAGGTTAGCCATCAAGTACATGACCTTTCATTATGGTCTTCACTCTACTTTTGTGTGTGATTGTAACTTTCCTTTATAAGCTTAAAAATCATTAAGGCTCTGGGTCAAGAAAGCAGACTAGTTACTGAGCATTGTCATCTGCTTTCTCATTTTAAGGCTTCACCAAAACAAAAACTATAAAAGAGAGAAAAAAAGGTATAATTACAAACATGAATACCAAAGAAAACAGGAAAGGATTCATCAACAAATGAGATATATTAACTCTTCAGGAAGAGAGGATTGATTTTACAGATGAGACGGGTTGAAAAGCCCTAACCTAAATGTACTGCAAAGAGGTTTCTGAAGATATGCAAGTCTTCAGAAAAACTGAATTCTTTAGACATGAGACTAAATTCAGAAACCTAAGATTTCTGATACGGATTTTGATGCCACAGAATAAAATCCTCCTCATTCTGTGGAGTCTGCTGCTCAATAGTCGGACTGTTTTCTGTTAATATCAAGTAAAGCCTGCCTATCGGGGCAAGCAGAGTTCAGAATTCCCACTTAAGGGAGGAGATCCTCCCCCAAAATACGCCAGCTGACACAAGAGTGGAGGAGAACAGTTCCCACCCTCCTGGTATTACTATCTTAAAGAACACACAACCAAGAGGTCATGGGGTACATGAGGAGAATTGACAGTGTGAAAGAAAAACAACTGAGCCTTAAGGAAACAGCTAATACAGAAACAGTGATATTACAAAAAAGAGCTATTAGGTTTATTTTTTAAAGGATTGCTGCAATGAAAATTTGAGTAGAAATGTGGGAAAAAGAAGTTGAAGTAACCTTCTAAAATGTAGAGCAAAGACCAAAAAAAATGCAGGAGCAAATATGCAGGGAATTAACCTCTGAGGTTTGACATTTGGCTTAATGAAGCTAGAGAAAAGAAAGAGAGGAGAGGAAATTATCAAAATAGTGGAGGAAGATAATTCCCAGAGATGGAAAATACACATATCTTTATATTAAAAAGACCCACTGAAAGCCAGAACAATTAATGAAAGAGAGTCACTGTGGGTGTGTACTTTTGAAATTTCCATGCTCTGAGAATTAAGAGAAGATCATAAAAGATTTCAGAGGGGAAGAAAAACAAGTTGCCTGTGTATGAAGAAGTATTAAGCTGGCATCAGTTGTATCATCAGCAACATGGATGCCATAAGCATTGCCTACAAAACCCAAAGGTAAATACACTTTTAAACCTAGAATTCTGTACCTGAGGTGTTTATAGATATCTATAAGACAGCAAAGATATATCTAGATATTAGATAGCAAAGTTAAGACATTTTCAGAAGTGCAAGGCCTAGAAAAGTTAGCTTCCCAAATACCTCTTTTTGTTTTTTAGAGATAGGATCCCAGTATGTTGCCCAAGTTGGTCTCAGTCTCAAACTCCTGGGCCCAAGCAGTCTTCCTGACATGGGCTCCCAAAGTGCTGGGATTACAGTTATGAGCCACCACGCCCAGCCTCCCAAATACATTTGTCAGAAAGATAGTTGAGTATGTACTCCAGGAAAACAAAGTAATAACCAAGAAAGAGAGACTTGGCTTCAGGAATTAGAGGAACCAACCTAATTGCACAGTCAAAGCGGGTCTTCCAGGTAATAATGGCTACACAGTAGTCCAGAAAACAGCCATTCCAAATTGGAACAGGAGTACAAAAGAAGCAAAACAATGGTTGACAACTTGGGGATAACATCTGTCTCCACTTCAACCTTATGCCCCCAGGAGAAAAACAATTAGAAACCCTGGAAAAACCTCTAGTCGTGCCTCAGTTTGTAGGGGAAAGTCAGGCTTTTAAGCAGTCAGCAAAAAAAGTGGGTTCATTTAATCTTAAAACTAGATTTTAAAAATGTATTGGAGTGGTCAGATTATGACATTAGATTTGTAAAGAATGAAATGTAATTTTAGTATGCCTCTTGGCCTCGTATTAAATTGTGTATACACACACACACACATATAACACATATATGTGTGTGTATATATAATATTGTAGATACTGATGACTGATTTTTAACACTTAGAAGTAGTCTGTGATAAAGTCTTTTTCATTTATTTATTTTATTTTATTTTTTTGAGACAGAGTCGCGCTCTGTCACCCAGGCTGGAGTGCAGTGGCACGATCTCGGCTCACTGCAAGCTCCGCCTCCCGGGTTCACACCATTCTCCTGCCTCAGCCTCCCGAGTAGCTGGGACTACAGCCACCCGCCACCACGCCTGGCTAATTTTTTGTATTTTTAGTAGAGATGGGGTTTCACCATGCTAGCCAGAATGGTTTCGATCTCCTGACCTGGTGATCTGCCCTCCTCAGCCTCCCAAAGTGCTGGGATTACAGTCATGAGCCCCCGCGCCCAGCCGTCTGTGATAAAGTCTTGATAGTGGTTATAATCTTGATGTCATAGGAAAAGTGAAGCTTACCTATAAAGGTGGGTTGTGGAAGCTCAGAGGAAAAGTGTGTTGTGGCTCCAGTATCAGTGAGAAATTGATACACATGGTGGACTTGGTAAAACAGGGACGGTAATTATATTCTATATACTTATAATCACAACTAGTAGAAGGGCTAAAAATTGGAAGAGGCAGTTGAAGATTAGTGTAGATGAGCTAAATTCTGATTTTTAAATTTAGGAGAATCAGTAGACATTATGTAAAATTATTAAATCCAGAAACCTAGATACAAGTTTACTGTTTAGGAACATAGAGATGACTACCAGAAGAATGAAAAACAAGAATAGTCAGAAAATTTATTCTGAGGAATGGGTCATGGTATAGGGAGGGAATGTGGAAACACAAATTCTCTAGTGTTATTAAATTTATTCTACATTTACATATTTTGAGAAAACAAAACACTTAAAATATTTTCTAATTTGGTATTTCACTAATCTAGACCTATAATGAAGTTTTGTTAAAGAGTTTAATTGTCTGAACTCTTTGATACTAGCCTTAAATAATATGAAAACTTTTTTTAAAAACTGAGTTATTTTGGATAACAACAACAAAAAGTCACATAACAATTATTTTTCCCATTATTAAACCTAACACTTTGTCCTGAAAACATTTGTGCTTTTTTACTATTAGTTGTATAGATACAGAAGTAAGTGAATGCAGCTCACTTTTAATAAGTGTGAAATTCAGCCCTGAATCTGGTAGACTAAGTCATTGATGACACAAATCATATCCTGTGGTAAACTGGGGTATAGAAGTGAGGATGAGGCTTCAGAATCCTTTCCAACACTGCATTCCAAGCATCAGATAGACATTTGGTCATTTGCAGTTGACTCAAAAACAAAGACCTAGTTTACATTCTTGGCACTGTTCTATTTCGACTCTAAAGATAACCCATAGTGGAGTGACTAGGGAGAACATGTGGAGTACTATCTCAAAACACAGCAACACTGCAGTAACTGCAGCAGAACAGAAGTGCCTGCAGCACTCAAGAAAGCTACCTGTTGTCATGGCCACTCGCAACTTTTGTGGCATGTAAGTGAGATTGATAATTCCTATTTATCCCTCCCCAAGCAAATTTCTGCTATATGACTATATGTGAAAGTTCTGTGATTTTCTCATCCTGGCGGAAACAACTTCTTATTCACAAAACAGGCAGCTGGTTCACTGGCCATAGTTTGCCAGCCCCTTGATGGAGTAGTTATGGAGTTTTGAACTAGATCACCTAGGCAGAAATGTTGTCCCCACCCCCCACCCCCACCCCACTCCAATTGTGGGACTTCGTTTTCTAATCTTTAGTATTAACATAGTGAATGCGTCAGTGCCATAGAATTTTGTGAGGATTAAATGGAGTGTATAAAGTGCTTGAGAACGGTGCCTGGCTCATAGCAACTGCTCTTTAAGTTTTATAATAGCTATTATTGAAATAGCGTACAAGTGGCTAAGTTTACTCTCATATGCTGGCTCAGCCTGGTCAAGAGTGTTTGGGGCCATGTTCATGTTTAGTGGAAAGAGTGCTGTCTGATTAGCTGTGTTGGAGGGACGGGGGGAGACCATAGTAGCTGGTCTAGGTCTTTGGTACCTCTTGCAGATGATCCTCTCATCCTCGGATAACCTCTTCTTGATTAGGAATGCAACACTACATTAAAATATTTCTATTAGAAAGCAGATTTAATTCAAAATTATCTCAGGTACACTGGGTTTTACAGAAGCATAACTCATGTAAATTTAAGGTTGGCGAGTAATGGATGTGTAAACTACTCTTTAATGCTGTTAGTTAACTCGAATTTATCTTGATGACATTTTGCAAAAATAATATTTAAAGAACAAAGCAGTTTGTTGAACTGCTGGAGTAAAAACATGAAATGCTTTTATTTTTCTCTAGTTATTGCCTTCAACTGAACTTCTAAAAATCTTTTTTTCCCATTGGTTCATGTGTTGTTGACTGACTCAGTAACTTTCTAGTCATTTTTGGTTGTTCGCTAGAAAGATGCCTGCTTCATTTGGCTCAGCTTAAAACTTCAATCTCAAGTCTAATTCAAAAGTGTACCCTGTTTCTGTTTCCAGAGAAATAGAATGTAACAGAGTAACAGAGACCAAGTTTGTCTTTCTACTTTAAATTACTAAAGAATTGGGCAAATATATGAAACAACTGTTTTCATACATTGGATTACAGGTAGCACAGATATGTGATCCTGAGAGAAGATAATCTACTAAGGGAAGTCCTAAAATCACTGCTGCTTTCTGCCTAGAGGCATTTTCCAGACTACAGTGAAAGAAAGAGGAACCTAGGAATTCTGAGGAGGCTGAAGTGGATTAATATGTGGGATACAACACAGGATAGGAAGTAGCTACACAGAATAACAGAAATTTGCACAAGGGTGACCTTGGGTTTGTTGGTGAATGCCAAGATGTGCTTTCATTTGAGAAAACTCAACAAAGCCAAAAAAGGAACTACCAGAGAAAGAGAACTGTAAGCAGACTAATTCCCAGAGCTCACACAGAAGTGAACTGGAAACATTTAAAATCCTGAATAGCAGATTAAAGAGGCTTTGTAGGACACACTGAAGAAAGTGGAATCTCAGAAGGATTATGCTTTGGTAGGGCCAAACTATCCTTAAAATAAAGAATTCTCTAGGCCTGTCTTAACAAAGCTTAAAAACAAGCCCCAAAAGGATCCACCTGCTTGGCAAAGAATTTAACTGGCTTTGGTGCAACATGCAATATGCTTTGAAGAAATACAGCCTTATCCAGCATAGAACAAAATTACATAATATCTAGCAACCAATAAAAAAGTAGTAGATATGATGAAGCAGGAAAATATGACCCAGGAGCAGAAGCAGTCAGTAGAAACAGAGATGATGGAACTGGCAGAAAAGGATCTCAAAGCCACGACTACATTTATACTCAAGGATTTAAAAGAAAAAACTAATTAGAGAAATGGAAGATGTAAAACAACTATATGAGATGTCTGGGGTAAAATTTACCACCTCTGAAATGAAAATTTTGCTGCATTTATTTCACTTAAGAAATTGTAAATTTTGGAAATAATAGCAGATTAGGTACTGTAGAAGAAAAGTTTAGTGAATCTGAAGACGCAGAAATAGACGCTGTGGAAACCAGAGTACGCAAAGAAAAAAGATCTAAAAACTGTAATGAACAGAGCCCCAGTGACCTGGGTCTGGTGTGTAGACATATTATCGAGTGGTCCAATGGATATAGTTGGAGTTCCAACAATAATTGTAGAAGTGGGGAAAGAAAGAATATTTTAAAAAGTAATGGCCAAAACTTCCCCAAATTGGGTGAAAATTAATTTATGCTGCCTCAAGACATCTACTGTATATAATGAATTAACTTCCATCCTGTGCATCTAAGAGGTATATGTACCATCATTGGGATATTTTAAAGTATTCATATTACTTCCTGTTAGCTGTATTCTCTCATAAAGCCCTAGCTGAGAAAAGCCACTGTTGATCAACCACTAAAAATGGAAAGAAATATAGATAGTAAGCCAGTAGCGAGGATAGAATGGAATATTAAAAACACTCATTCCAAAGAGACAGGAAAAGAAAGAAGAGCAAGTAACAAAGAACAAATGATAAAAATGGAAAACAAATAACAAAATGGTGAGTTTAAACTCAGCCATGTGGACAGTTACATTAAATGTAAATTTTGTATGCAGTACAGTTAGAGGGAAGGGATTGTCAGATTAGACAAGTAGATTCAGTGGCTTGCTGTTTATAAAAGACACACTTTATAAAAGGTACAGTGTAGGTTAAAAACTGAAAGGATAGAAGGAGATATGCCATGCTAACAATAGAAAAGAAAGCTGGAGCAGCTGTGTTAACACCGGACAAACGAGGCTTCAGGACAAGAAATACCACCTGAGATAAGGAGGGACATTTCATAATAACAGAACTTCAAAATGCACAGTGAAAATTTCCAGAACTAAAAGGAAAAATAAATAAATAAACTGCTTTGGTTGGAGATTACATAATTGTTAGAGTAAGTAAAAAGAAAATCAGTGAGAATATAGAACCTTTAGCTATATTAGGAGACAACTTGACCTAACATTTTCAGAGAACTTCACAGAAGAACAGAATTCACGTTCAAGGTGCACGTGGAATATTTATCAGAATGAAATTGATGGACCATGAAACCTCAAATTTAAAAAACTGAAATAAGAATATATTCTCTGACTCCAGTGGAATTAATTAGAAATAAATAACCGAAAGACATATTTAAAATCTCCAGATAATTGGAAAATAAAAGAATATACCCCTAAGTAGTCCGCAGGTCAAATAAGAAATCACAAGAGCAATTTGAATATATTTTGAGTTTAGTGAATAAACATTAAATTTTGTGGGATATAGCTAAAACAATGCTTGAAGGAAATTATAACTTTAAAATCTTAGGAAAAAAGATCTAGAATCAGTGATCTAAACTTTTACCTTAAAAGTGGAAACTAGTGAAATAGATTATGCACAAACAGAAAACAATCAGTAAAACCAAAGCTGATTCTTTGAAAATGTTTTAAAAAAAAAAAGATGCAGCACTGCTAGCAGCCTGATCAAGGAAACAAAAGGTGGTAGATCGGAGGTGAGGTCAGAGGGAGAGAGGACACAAATGACAAAATCAGGATTGAAAGATCAGTCATCACTATGAATCCTGCAGATATTTAAACAATAGAGAATATTACGAGCAATATTATGTGAGCAAATTCACCAACTTGCAAGACACAATTACTGAAACATGACATGAGAATAGGGAATCTGAATACCTCTGTACTTTTTAAAGAAACTGAATTTGTAATTAAGAATTTTTCCACAAAGAAAGCTCTGAGCAGATAGCTTCACTAGTGAGTTCAGTCAGCCATTTAAGGAAGAAATATTATTTCTACTCCACCTGTTTCAGAAAATAGCATACTTCCAGACTCATGTTTTGAGTCCAGCATTACCTTCTTACCAAATACAAAAAATAGTTAATGAAAGATATATACAGGCAAGCATCCCTCACGAAAACAAGTGTAAAAGTCCTAACAAAGTTTTAGCATATCAAATCCAGTAATTCATAAAAAGATAATACATCATAACCAAGCAGGATTTATCTCATTTATAAATCAATACAATTCATGATTTTAACAGAAACAAAGAAGAATTGTGTGGTCGTCTCAATGTTTGCAGAAAAAGCATCGGACAGAATTTAATATTGACTCATGATTTCTTAAAAATTTCATAAAATAGAAACAGAAGGATACTTCCTCAAACTGAAAAAAGGCCTTTGCAAAACATTTACAGTTAGCATATTTAGTGACGAAAAACTATATGCTTTTCTGCTTACAGGGGAAACTAAACAAGCCTGTCCACTGTCGTCACTCTTACCCAACATTGTCCTGTAGGTTCTTGCCAGTGCAGCAAGTGAGCAAGAGAAACAAAAGACATACAGAGGCTGGGCACGGTGGCTCACACCTGTAATCTTGGCATTTTGGGAGGCCAAGGCGGGTGGATCACCTGAGGTGAGGAGTTCGAGACCAGCCTGGCCAACATGGTGAAACCTCGTCTCTACTAAAAATACAAAAAAATACAAAAATTAGCCAGGCATGGTGGTGCATGCCTGTAGTCCCAGCTACTTGGGAGGTTGGGGCAGGAGAATCCCATACCCCAGGAGGTGGAGGTTGCAGTGAGCCGAGATCATGCAATTGCACTCCATCCTGGGCTACAAGAGGATAAGAGCAAAACTCCATCTCAACAAAAAAAGGAAAGAAAAGACGTAAAGAATGGAAAGAATTAAAACACTGTCTTCACACATGTCATGATATGTTCACATAAAATTTTAAAGAGTCTACCAAAACACTGTTAGAACTAATAAGTTAATTGAGGAGGGTAATTGGATACAAGTTCAGAATATAAGATGAATTGTAGTTCTATGTACTAGCAATAATCATTGCAAAGTAAATTTTTAAGAATCACTAACATTTACAATAGCATTAAAAACCATGAAATACTTAGAATAAATTTAACACAATATTTGCAAGAGCTGTAGACTCAAAACTACCAAACATGGCTGAGCAAAAATGAAAGAAGACTTAAATAATTGTAGACATAACGTGTCCGTGGATCAGAAGATGAAATATTTTGAAGATGTCCTTTCTCTTTGAACTTATCTGTAGCTGCGATGCAATCCTGGATAATAAACTTACAGCGTTTTTTGTGTACAATGGCAAGGTGGTTCTAAAATTTTGATGGAAATGCAAAGAACGAAGTTGGTAGATTAAACACTGCCTGATTTCAAGACTTGCTATAAAGGTACAGAAATCAAGACACCATGATACTGGTGTGAGAACAGACATAGCAGAGCCATGGAACGCAATAGAAATTTCAGAAATTTCTATTTTGCACATACATACATGATGAGGGACTCACTGGTGGCAAGGGGCTGTGATCTGTTTGTTACTCTTCTTCACTTTCGAGGGAGTGGCAGTCCTCCCCAGGACCCCCTTCACCCCCATTCTGGATCTTGACTCCTTCCCTGTGTCGGGGCCGGAGGAGGCTGGATCAAGAGGTTCCTTGCACTGCTGCTGCTCCTGTTCTCTGGGTACCATGTGTCCAGTGCTGGCTCTCCTGTGGTTTCTGTTGGTGCCACCGCTCCCTGAGGTGGGAGGTCTGACTACAGATCCCCACCTTGCACTGCCAATGGGCTCTGGCAGTGCCCAGTAGTCTCTGTGGCAGAGACGACCAGCTGTTTCCAAATAATGGATGGATCTTTCTTCCTTTTAGTAATAATACTGCTACTGGTTCAGATCCAGCTAGATCTACATAACCATTTGAGCCTCCCCTATAGCTTGGAGATGGCCTTATGGCAAAGTTTCTGCCCACATAGATGGCTGCAATGTAAACTAGAGAACATTCTCATCAACCTCACAGATGAGAGCAACACCCAGGGGGTGGCAGAACAACGCGAGAGGTGACCCAAGAATGCCTACAAGTTTGGGATATTTTGAAAGGAGAGAGAAGCTTTGATCTTTCTTAAGCCTATGTTATTTTTGTCAGCTGAATAATCGTAACTCATGTCTGCGCCCCATAGGCTGTCTCTCTGTGTAAGGGTCTGGCAAGGTAGCTGCAGCTCAGGTACCTTTCATGGTGTTGAGAAGAGACTCTCATATCCTCACCACACCAGAGAGCAGATGTGCAGGTTGCCACCAGTGTTCTCCTCCCTACCCTCTCCCCCACTTTTCATTTCATTGGTTCAGTAGAAGGAGGGGCTGTGCAGTAAGTCTACCACTTGAGCACAGGGACAGCTGTCACTGCAATGCTGGTCTCCTGTTCTTGGAGGCACCCCAGTCTGCCTGACTTCTTAGACACCCCCTACCCCCAAGGTAGGGAAGGAGCAAGGCGAGGCAAAATCCCAGCCCTCCTTGTTAAGACTACAGTGACTTTCCTCCTCTCCCTTCTCTGCGTCGGTAATGCGTAGCTGGAAGGAGGTGGCTGGGTGGTGATGCCAGTAGCCGTGCTGGTGCCATGCCAGGTGCTCTTCATGAGCACCAAAGGAAGGGCAAGCCCAAGTTTGTTGCTGTCTTTAGAATCTGGGGTTCTCGATAGTCTTTACCCTCAGGTTGGATCTCAGTCTCCAGGTTGTGGGTAGCAGGTCAGTCCCACTTCCTGTCTCATTACAAGATGTCATATTTCAGAATAATCTTGTTAATGGTTTTATTAACAAATGTTATCTTAGGACAGATTTCATGAAGTATTATTTTATGCCACTAAATAAATCGTAAGCTTAATTTCTACAGTCTGGGTAGAAGCATATTTGTTTTACAGTATAAGCCTCACTAACTGATTTAATGGAGTAGCCAAAAGCAATTTCAAATACTTCCATATATTACAAATGATCAATCTTTGTTGTTTCTAAGATAAGATGTAACTGAAATAAAATGTTTATATGACATTATTTAAATTTAATTATATTCAATTCCTATAAAGTGGAAGAAGATAAAATGCCAGAACTTAGAGCTTATTTTTAATCTATTTTTAAAATAGAGCTGCATAACTTATAGAGCCTTAATTCATGAGCTTGCTTTCTGAAAATGAAAAGAAGAAAAAAGTTGACAGTGTCCAAGTTAATTCACATTATAATACTTTTGATTTTAAATAATAAATGTCATTTCTAAATGATCACTTTGCTGTGTACCAAGTTAGCACTTGATAGTTGAAAATAAAAATTATTTTATGACTACTAATTTGTAAGGAGGCATTATAAATAGCTTTTATATGAAAAAATAGTTATATATGCCCAGGCATATTTAATCACTAAAAATTGCTTATCAGGACAGTCATGGAAATATCCTTCTGTAACAGTTTTTCTCAGATCTATTTCAGACTTATGCATCTGTTACTATATTTGTCTTTATCTTAATCAGCCCTTGCTGTGAGGTTTGGTTATTTTATTACAAGCAGCTGGGCAAAGCTTTTTCTTTTAAAAACTACATTCTTTTGTAGTGCTGCCATCACTCACATTACACACTTGGACAGCAAATGAAAAGCACGTAAACAGTAGAACTAAGTGAAATACTTGATGTCACTATATTTCATGACACTGTAGCAGAAACCACTCTTTCTGGAGGATATAAAATGAAAGCATTACAGTTTTTAAAAATCATAACAAAAGATACCGTCAGTGTATGGATGATGGCTCTTAGAGTTTTTGAACATGAGACTTCCTTTCTTATGCTGGGTTTAACTGTGACTATATTTACTCATCTGAGGGTTAATATCATGCCAACATTTAACTAGTTTGCTCTGATACTAATATATACGTACTAGTGTTTATATTTAGTGACTTTATAAGATTATTAGAAGTCTACAATTCCAAACCTCTGGCCCAAATGGAAACTTTTTAAATATATAAACCCTTTTATAAATCTAAACTTACACTTTTTCCAACTTTGGTATGACAGTTTGAAACGTTTTCAGTTCCAGGCTATAAATTCCAGATTCAGTTTTCCTTTGAGTTTGTGCTGTATACCAGGTCCTGGGGTAGGAATTATTCCATTGTCTCTTATTTTTATGTCAAGCCTAAAAGGTAGGTTACTTCCATATCAAAAATATGGAAACTGAGTCTTAGAACCTTTCCCAAGGTCACATAGGTAATTAAGGATATAATGATTGCCCCATTCTGCCATTTAGGATTTTTGTTAGTTAAGAGATGTGCTGTGATACTAGGAAAATGATCTTCAGTGTAAACATATTGTTGCATTGGTATCATACAAATGGTTGCCAATATAGGCAGTTCTTGACATGTTTTATTAACTGAAGAGATATGGACAGCTTGCTGTTTTAGATCACCCGTCTCTTATGTTTAGAATTCATTCTTGTTTCTATTATCACCCTTTTAATTTAGACTTCTGTTACCTGCCCTCAGAGCTAATCCAGCATCTTATAATTAAACTTGAATTCTATCCTCCGTATATTTATATCCATGATTGCTAAATGAACTTTACGTCAAAATTAGTGGTTCACATTGCTTACTAAAGAAAGGATAAGCTCATCCGGGCATTGAACACTTTATTTTCATTGCTCAGTTTTGCCCTTCACATCCTGTCTGTGCCCCATCTCTGCCATTTGAGGCCCCGGCTGTTGTTGGGAGAAGCCTTCTTGTTCCCAGTGCCCCTGCTCAGGGAAGACGTTCCCCAGCTTCCTCCCATAGCTCTTTGTTTACTCCTCTTATATTACCTATATTTTAGCCCCAAACCACAAAATCTGGGAAATTCAGGTCAACCAAGTAAGTTTGTGCACACCCTCCAGAGATACCTTCTTCACAGATGTGCAGTCACTTCCCGTGTCTGCTTTCCGGGAGAGGCCTGTGCGCTGAAGACAATTCAGATTTACTTTGTTAACATTCTGTGAATTTGTTTATGGATGAATCTTTAAGTATGCCAGAAAGGACATTAGTTTTATTTCCATTTTAATTAGTTGGAAATGTAATTATTTTCACTCTGTACTTAGCTTATTTACTTAACGTTAATTTTTTCTTAACATATTTATAGTTTGTCTCCTTAAATTGTGCTGTATTTCATTCCATTAAAATACAATTTGTATGCAGAAGAATTACTTGTATTAACACTTTAAAGTAAACAAAGATTATCCACCACACAGTGATATATTTAGATAACCTTGACAGACTAATCTGAAAGGAGGTGCTGAGTGTTAACTCACATGGAGCCCCGCAAGGGGGTACAGAAACTGCTTCAGTGAGCAGCTTGCAAGGCTTCTGATGACTGCAGTCCTCAGCTCTCTAGATACCAAGATAAGGGATCAGAGAAGAGCCACAAACCCGTGAACGTCAGCTCCTCATTACACTTGACAAAAAATTTGGTTCAATGTAAATAGAAAGGTGCTTGTTCTGGGCTGGGAGGCTTACTGTGATGAGCATGCAGTACAGCCTTAGGCCCATGAAATAATACTGTAGGTTTACCTCTTCTTGAGTTTTTTATTATACCCCATAATTTATTTTCTGCTTTCATAGAGTTTTGGTGGGATGTGTTTATAAATTTAACATAATAACAAAGAAAAATATTATTTACAAGTTTAGTTTTTAGGCTGTAAGTCATGATTTTCTGATAAATACAAGTCTCTCAAATCAGAATATCTGATAAATTCCCAGAGTTCTAGTTATTTGCTCACTTTACTTTATATCATGTAGAAAGCCCTAATCTGTGCATCTGTTAAACGTTAGAGTGGTAATTAGTAAATTAATTTTTTCAAATTTCCCTTGAGTAAGAAGTGATTTATCATATGTAGTCTGAGATTGCAATGTTTGTTAGGTATGAGCTTACTTTTCGTTCTGTATTTATGAAAGATTCTAGAATCTTGGTAAACTTAATCATTTCAAATAATGAAAGGACTTTGTTTAAGAAATTGTATGATGTATTATTCTCTGAAGAGTAATGGACCCTAGTGTACTTTCAAAAATTTTAAACCATATGTTGGATGTAAAGAAAAAGATGACTAAAAAAATCACTGGTAATAACAACTAGTATAGAAGCAAAACGTTTGCCTATTCTCATTACATATACAGCTATGTCATATGTGATTATGGTCCAGTAGTAAAAATGTAAAAATTAAAAGATTGTTTTGGTACCTCCATGTCAAAAGGTCAATGCTATTGGCTTTGTTTCTTTGCCTTAAGGCTTTTATGATAGATTTTAATCTAATTTAGTCAAAATATGTATTATGTCCACATCCACTGATACCTTAGTAGTGTTGCACTTCAGGTATTCTTTTGCTGTCTATATCTAATATCTTGCCCCTCTGGTAATCCAGGTGTACCCTGCCTTTTATACGATTCTAGCTAGGTGGGGCTGGGAGTCAGTGAAGATGGCCACACACACAGTCTGTGTTGTCAAAAGAGAGACAGAAGAGGTAGCGTAGTGATGGATGTGGTCACACTGCCAGTGACAGCCTCTTGTGGGTTTTGCAAAATGAGGGTGATGGCACCACCTCAGAGAATTGATGTGAAAATTGAAAGTTGATAAAGTTCTTAGGACAGGGCCTGGCACATAATAAGCATTAGATATGTGTCCCCTGCTGCTGTTTTATGCTTTTTTCCAAGGCAACATACTAACATGTAGCTCTTCCTTGATCATATGTAAAAGTTTTCTTTTTAAATGCCTACTACTTTTTTCCTCAAAAAAAAAAAATTGGCCAGCTGCAGTGGCTCACACCTGTAATCCCAACACTCTGGGAGACCAGGCGGGTGGATCACGAGGTCAGGAGATCTAGACCATCCTGGCCAACGTGGTGAAACCCTATCTCTACAAAAAATACAAAAATTAGCTGGACGTGGTAGTGGGTGCCTGTGGTCCCAGCTACACGGGAGGCTGAGGCAGGCGAATCGCTTGAACCAGGGAGGTGGAGATTGCAGTGAGCCGAGATCACGCCACTGCACTGCAGACAGGGTGACAGAGCAAGACTCTGTCTCAAAAAAAAAAAAAAAAAAAAAAAATCCTGAAAAGTAAAAAGAGGTTAAAAAAAATAAAAAGGTTGACCGATAGATTGATAGATTTTCTCAACAGCATCTGGAGCTCACACTTGAACCGTTTAACAGTAGAGCGGACTTTGAAGGCCCTGGAATGCAGGAAGTATTTATCAACCCCTTGCCACATTATAATTACATAATCACAGCGCTTAAAGAGGCAGCGTGAATTATTCCGTGCTTGACCAGTGTAAGAATTTATCCGAAGAGTTGCTAGAATAGATGAGGGCTATGGGGTTATGAGGGAATGATAAAGAATGCTCAGGAGCCGCAGGAGTAAATGGAAAGTTTACTCTGTCCTGGCATTCACTCGACATTTGGCTCCCTTTCCCTTTTTCTTTTACAGGCTCTTTGGGAGCTTATATCAGTGGAAACCACAGCTTCTGGCTTTTCTAATGAATACATGATCAGCCAGTGATTGACTTGTATTTACCATTCTCCAGTGACTCCTCTCAGAAATCCAGCTACTTTGTAAGTAGTAAAGCCCATCCCGAGTAAATCTCCTATGAGTACTCACACTCTGAAAACACAACACAGGCGTCAGTTTCACCTTGGCAGCCTCTGCGTTACAGAAAGACCTGTGAGAGGAGGTGAAGTTTCTTTACTGGAGAAAGGTTATTTTCAGCTTAGGAGAGAAGAGCTCATTTTCATGTCTTGATAAGAGCCCAGCATCTCAACCATATCAGTGCACCCCAAATGTTGTGGGGCCTTGGAGCACTACTGCTGCACCTAGAGGGGAGTGGCAAGGGGAGGACGTGGTGACCTCCCGGAATATTCATGTTGGCAAGCCCATCCTGTCTGTCTTACCTAGGAGGTGATAGAAATAAGATTCCCAAAGGTAAAATGCATCTCTGCGGTACCTCGGTAACCCCTAGTCTGGACCCCCAGGCTGGGGCCCTTTCTCTTCTGCTGCAGCCGCGTGTGGTGGACTCACAGCTCACCCATGTGCTGCAGGAAGCTGCCACCCCGCCCACGAGTGGTTTCTTCTCTTTATCAAGTACTTACTTGCCTTTCCAACACCCAGGGGATGTGCTGATGTGTGATACTAGAAGTCCTCTAGAGCAGAATTCTGCATCTCTGTTGAAGGAAACAGGGAACTCACACTTGGTCATCCACAGTCTGACTGAGGCTTGTCTTGAGGGTGACTCTCTGCCATCAAAAGACGGAGGACATCAGTAATTCATCAAATATTGGAAACTGGAAGTTTCTGTTTACTGAGCTTTCAATGATGGGCGCTGTACTCCAGAGAGAAGAAAACGTCATGAGGTTGTCCTCAACATTTTCTTAGGATTTTAGTTGCCTGAGCAATAAAATATGGATATGCAGATTACATAGTTGCTGCAAATATGTAGCACTGACAAAAAGTACTCTGTGGTGATTTGGAATCACATACTAGCAAAAATACTGCTTAAGCTAATAGGTCACACATCTGGCAGCTCTCTGGGAATATAAGAGACTCACCTGTCTCCGTGTGTGGAAAAGGCAAGGGGCACGTTCTTCAACTGTAACCGATCCTCACTCAGGACATGCTGAGAACAAGAACATGTAATAAATAGACACTGTGTTTGCTGAGCGATCCAGTGGCCTTTAGGGCCCTTTACAGAATGCTTTGGTATGACTGTGGTATGAAGAGAATTTTTCAGAGGAGTAAGAAAAACTTGCACACTATGGCAAGCTGGGATGGGTGAGTCGTGAGGAGTGGGTGAGGTGGGTGTGCACTGGAAGGGCTGCCATGTGCTGGGCAGCAGGTGTGGTCTCAGAGCTCCTGGACTCTAGGCCCGCCCTGGCAGGTAGAGGCCAGGTTCCTGACAGCTCCTCTGTCCTTCTGCCTGGAGACGATTTGTTAAGTTTTTCTTTTTTTCTTCTTCTTCTTCTTTCTAAAAGAAGCATTTAGTGGAGAATACAACTGGAATCCCTGATTTTTTGTTTTGTTTTGTTTTTGAGACGGAGTCTCACTCTATTACCAGGCTGGAGTGCAGTGGCGCGATCTCGGCTCACTGCAGCTTCCACCTCCTGGGTTCAAGCGATTCTCCTGCCTCAGCCTCCTGAGTAGCTGGGACTACAGGCACGCGCCACCACGCCCAGCTAATTTTTTTTGTATTTGTGGTAGAGGCAGGCGGGGTTTCACCATGTTGGCCAGGATGGTCTCGATCTCTTGACCTCGTATCCGCCCATCTCGGCTTCCCAAAGTGCTGGGATTACAGATGTAAGCCTTCGCACCTGGCCAGAACCTATGATGTTTTAAAAAATTACAAAGTCTTTTTGTTTAAAATGAACACAAACAGTAGTTCATGAATACCTTTTAACATGGTCTTTAAGTGTACTTTTACCTGTTATATTCATAATCCTGAGCAAAGGTATAGAAGATATTTGAGTATTAAGTGTGCTTTCAAAGTATCTCTTATATTGCTGATTTTATGTTAGTGCTACCAAAAAAAAGTCTACCAAACAAACAACTTTTGTGTCATCAGCTCAAAGAATAGCCACAAGGGTGAAGTTATAGGAAAAGAGGGCTTTACAAGATGATGTGTGAGATATTGTTTCTTTGGTGTGTCACAGAGCCATGTGGGTCCAGTGTTCCCCAAACGCCCTCTTACAGAATTCTAGGTCAGTGTTCAGAAATATCGTGGGTTTTTTTTTTTTTTTTTTTTTTTTTTTTTTTTTTTTTTTTTTTTTTTTGAGCCAGGGTCTCTGTCGCCCAGGCAAGAGTGTGGTGGCGTAATCATGGCTCACTGCAGCCTCGACCTCCCAGGCTCAGATGATCCTTCCACCTCAGCCTCCCAAGTAGCTGGGACCACAAGTGTGCATCACCAGGCCTGGCTAATTTTTGTATTTTTTGTGGAGACAGGGTTGTGCCATGTTTCCCAGGCTCATCTCGAACTCCTGGGCTCAAGTGATCTGCCCACCTTGGCCTCCCAAAGAGCTGGCATTACAGGTGTAAGCCACCGTGCCTAGCCCAGAAATGTCGTATTCTTTACTCATTTCTGTTTTTCATAATTTACATGGAGGTATCCAGTGCAAACATGGAAGCCTAGTCACAGTGTCACAGTGTTGACCGTGAGCGACCGTGAGTCAAAAATGCCATTGTGTCACTGCATGTTACTGCTAATAGCAACAGTAAGTCCTTGCTTAACATCATCGTTGGTTCTTGGAAACTGCAGCTTTTAAACAAAATGATGTCCAGCGGCTCCTGAAATCACGTCCTTTTGTTCATCCTTGTTCTTTTATAATGTTGTTGTGAGGGGAAATGGTTTTGTTATATGTTGTTATGCTTGAAGTCTCAGTTTCCAGGAACCAACAATGTTATGTGAGGACTTACTGTACATATATAAGTGCATTTTGATATGAAACAGGACAAAAACTGGTATTATACGCTTAAGATTTACCTACTAGTTATTTAAATTTCTGTGTCCCGCTCCGGAGCTTATAGATGTAACCTAGGCCACATTCCCACTACCCCTGGGGGCACTCCCTCTTCCCACAGGCTTCCTTTGTATCACTCTTTTTAGGTTGTGCTTTCTTAAAATCCAATATTGTTAGGAACTTATGCCCTTATTTTTCTTCCTTATATTTCTTTCTTTTTTTTTTTTTTGAGACGGAGTCTTACTCTGTCACCCTGGCTGGAGTGCAGTGGCTCGATCTCGGCTCACTGCAAGCTCCGCCTCCCGGGTTCGCACCATTCTCCTGCCTCAGCCTCCCGAGTAGCTGGGACTACAGGCGCCTGCCACCTCACCCGGCTAATTTTTTTTGTATTTTTAGTAGAGATGGGGTTTCACCCTATTAGCCAGGATGGTCTCGATCTCCTGACCTTGTGATCCACCTGCCTCAGCCTCCCAAAGTGCTGGGATTACAGGCGTGAGCCACCGTGCCCGGCTCTTCCTTATATTTCTAATAGTTGTAGGCATTTTTAGGAAAAAGTTATGGCCTTTATCTTGAGATATTTTTAGTAGACTACTTAGAGACAAAAACAACACATAATACAGAGTTGAACATTGAAAAATAAAGCCTAGTGCAAAAGCAGTTCATCAAGGAAAGAACAGGCTTTTAAACTATTGATTGTCCATTATGCAAAAGAATGAACTTCATAGTTCTCACAATATGTAAAAATTGATAAAAATGGATCACAGACTTAAAATATAAAACTTAAAAAGGGAAGTGCTTAGAACAAAGTTCAGGGAAAAGAATCTTTCTCATTTCGGGTTAGAAATCTAGATGAGACACCAAGAACATGATCCACATGAGAAAAAAATAGAAATACTGGACTTACTGAAGTTAAGAATGTCTTTTGTCAAGGCACTGTTAAGAGAATGGAAATACTAGCTCCAGAATAGAAGAAGATATGTGTAAATCATATTTTTGATAAAGGACTTGTATCCGAAATTTGTAGAGAATTCTCTAAACCCAATAGTAAGAAACAAAGCAACTTAATTAAAACATGGTCAAGAGATTTGAGCAGACACTTCACAGAAGAAAATGTAAGTATGGCAAATATGCACATGAAAAGATGCTCAACAGTAGTCTTTAGGGAAATACAAATGAAAACCACAACGAGACAATACTGAACACTTATAGAGTGACTAAAAGTAAAGACTGTAGTAAATATTGGCAAGGATGTAGAACATTGGGAACTTTCACTATGCTAGTATTATTGGTCACTCATTCAGAGAGAATACTAACAGTTTGGTGTCTGAAGGATTTCAGCCCTCGAGGACACAATGGGATTTGTTTTAAACTGGAGAACAGATTCCTCCTGCCAGAACCCCATGTGTCAGGGAGGAGGGAGGGGCAGGACAAGATGGGATCCCAGGAGATGGAGAGGCTGGGAATTGAGGTGCTGCAGGCGTGCAGCTGTGAGAGTGAGACAAGTGGACCAGTGGGAGTGGGAGAGACAGGAGAGATGATCTGTATAAGAGTGTGACTGACTGAGGGGCGAGGCAGGGAAGGGAGTGGTGCTGTGGGAACCACCTTTATGGGAGTGAGAGCTGCCCCCCCTTACCTTCTGGCAGAGTAGCACTGTCGGTCGAAGTTGGTGGGTTTCTGCAGCAGTGTTGCTCTGTCCAGATGTAGACTCAGAAAAGGTTAAAAGGGTGGTGCAGTGTATGGAGGAGAGTTTGCCAGCCATGTGCAGTGAAAGAGGAAAGGCTTCACTCTGAAGAATGTGGCTGAGCTGTTGCAGCAGTGGGAGGAGGCTGGATGGAGGGGAATTGAGTGTGAGTAGGCTGAAGGATTGTTGGGGAGAGGAGGCAGGTAACAGAAGACTCAGCTGGCTGTGGCTTAACAAGGCCTTGGGTATCTTTTTATAAGAAGTCTGGGAAGGCATGGCTGGCGTGGCTCTTCTGCTGGCGTGCCTCTGCTGCTTAGGCATGATGGGGCTACCAGACTTTCCAGCCTGCTGTTTTGCCATCCTCATCATGTGGCTTTTCAGCCAAAGATTTGTCTTCTATTCTTAACTCTTGGATTTATCCTTTTTGCCTATTCTCTTATGTTTATTTGCTTAACTTCTAACTTCATGGTGTGCCTGTACCACCTTTAAACAAGTGTTTTGCCTTTGACGTGATTTCTGACTTCAGCCTTACTCCTTCTAGCGTGCTATTTCTAATTCATTTATTAGTTCTGCATTTATGTTATTTTGGTCGTCAGTGTTTTGACTTGCTCTGCAATCCTGTTTTCCATTTCAGCGTGTTCATTTGCCATCGCCTCTTTGAGTCTCATATATTGATTGTATGTCATCTCTAAATCATTTCATAGCAAGCTCTTCTGGGAACTTTTCTTCACTTATTAGCTAGGCTTTCTTAAATAAAAGACGGTGTCTTTAGGATGCCACGTGTGTGCCTGTGCTGTCCTCAGTCGGGGGCTTGTTTGGTTTGCTTTGCTTTGAGGAGTGGGGAGACTGGCCTGTCTTGTCCAGTTACTATGCCATGTCTTTTGTTAATCTTCCACGTGGTTTTTGTTTGTTTGTTTTTTGCATGAACCTCTATCAGTATTGTTCTTCTTTTACATAGCAAGTGAGCTTCGGGTTGATTCGGGGTGAGGGCTCAGAATTGTTGTGGTTTGTTTTTTTGTTTTGTTTTGTTTTGTTTTGTTTTGTTTTGTTTGCATTTCCTCGTTGTCTGAGAGAATGGGAGCAGAGGAGGCAGGAATCACCCAGCAGGACGGGAGGCCATTATTCAGCTTTGTGAATATCTCTTCCCAGGGCTCCCTCCACTCAATTTGCTCATATCTGTTTCCTGTAAGACACACCCTTTGCTCAACATGGTTTCCCAGCTCTGGACAGGGGTCTGGTATTTTAGGACAGTAGGTCTCTGGTGTTTATGGGCCCTGCTCCTGTCCCCATCCCCCACACATCTTGCCAGCTTTAGACAAGAAGGATGGGCGCAGTCCATGAGTGTGCACGTGTGTTTTTGGGTACAGCGCAGGGGTCAAAGGTGCACTCCCTCTAGAACACAGGGGAGGAGAGGGTCGAAGCAGGCTGCCCAGGCTCACATCGTGGCTCCAGGCCCTACCTGAGGCCTCCGTTTTCTTATCGGTGTGGAGGAAGATGATAGTCCCTACATCCTGGGGCAGGTGGAAGGATTGAATGAGATAATGCCCGTAAGTCACTTGGCAGCAGTTTGCTGCTCTCAGCAGATGTCGGCTCCAGTCACTGATGCTTCATAGACTTCTCGCTCAGGCACTTCCCACTCAGTCGTTTTGGTCCCGCTGATCTTCTTTCATTTATTTTCACTTTTGCCTTACTTTTTACTAAACCCTTGCTTAATTTTTGGGGGTGATTAGTGATTAGGTGATTTTGATATTTTTCTTCTTTCTCCAGCTTTCCTCTTATCCAATAACAACCAAAGTGGCTGTCTTCTCTGGGACTGCCTACTGGGAAGCAGGGGCCTTGTTTCTTAAAAAGTGTTCTGATTTTTAAAGTTTTCATTGGCTGCCATCACACCCCTTTGTCTTCCCATGGGACGAGGGTGTGATAGTCTCATACTTTTCACAGTTCTGCCCATTTGCCAACTCTGTGCCTGGGGTGGACCATGCTTCCCCGTGGGGCTCCTGAGGTGGGCCGTGGTTCCAGTTCCCACCTGCTGGGCCCACGCTTGAAATCTCTCGTGTGTGCTCCCAGCCCTGCTCTTCACACTTGTGCCGTGCAAGTGTGTCACTTCCTCTCTCATTGCTCTTTTCCTCCCTACCTCTCATCCTTTCCCTCACTGGTTATTCAGCTAATTGTTATTGCTTTGATTGAGTTCAAAGACGGTGTCTAGGAATTAGTTGTGAGCTAGCTAAATAGAAAAATCTGCAGTATACATTTTTTTTTTTTTCCTGAGACGGAGTCTCGCTCTGTCGCCCAGGCTGGAGTGCAGTGGCCAGATCTTAGCTCACTGCAAGCTCCGCCTCCCGGGTTTTTGCCATTCTCCTGCCTCAGCCTCCCGAGTAGCTGGGACTACAGGCACCCGCCACCTTGCCCGGCTAGTTTTTTTGTATTTTTTTAGTAGAGACGGGGTTTCACCGTGTTAGCCAGGATGGTCTCAGTCTCCTGACCTCGTGATCCTCCTGTCTCGGCCTCCCAAAATGCTGGGATTACAGGCTTGAGCCACTGTGCCCAGCGTGCAGTATACATTTTAAATTTGTAATCAATGCATATTTTATTTTCAGTGTTTAAAGAATTTTTCATTTGCAATACAGTATGGCTTACTTTTAGTCTCTGCATCTCAAATAATTTTTCAGAGGTGCACCTTGGTAAATCCATTGTTGCCTTAAGCCATGTTTTGTACAGTGACAGTACTTTGATGGTTCTTGCTGGGAGAGCAGTAATTCATACTTGTCATGTCTAGAACTTCCCCTCGTGCATTCTCCTGGAAGAGGGTACAGGACACGGATTACCCCCTCTGGAACGTGCCATTGTGGGTTTAGAACCCTCAGGACACTGGTAAGCTGAGTGAAAGGAAGTCACTGACCTATTCCTTACCAACCTACTTAACAGTGCCTGTAGGAAGCTAGTTGGGAGATGTGGATGGGAGGGAAAAAGTGTCAACATTTATATGAATTTCGAATATATCTTACCTCTAGCCGTGCCTTAAAATGGTTTGAAATATGAAAACTAAAAAATATGGTAAAACGTTTTTATTAAACTTGTGGCTTAAGTTTATATTCAGTTTAATATAACTGACTACATTAAGTTTATGTGCAAATTCAGTAACTAGGAAGTCTACAGGTGGCCAGTGTTGTGAAGTTATCCCCCAACACTTTATTATGACAGCTTTGGCCAATGTTATTTTAATGGATACTCTATTAATACTACACAGTGAACATTGTACAAATATTGGATGATTTTTATGAATTAGCCAACTGAACCTAAAAAAGCAATAGGTATCGGTGAATACATTCATTTTATATGTTGTGGGTAGTTTTTCTTGCTGGTTTAGATAGAGATTTTATGCCTTGTTTTTACTTTTGTTTTGGATGAAAGGGAAAGATCCTTTTTTTGTTGTTGTTTTTCTTGAGATATGTCTTAGAGTTTTGAAAAGCTGACTAGATGTTGGATATGTCTTACAAATATAGTTTGTTTCCAGTAAGTTAGAGTTTCTTTGCTATGCTAAGAAGAATGGCTCATTCCACTTTCTTAATATGAAACAGTTGTTGACTAGTTCTTTAAATAACAAAATCTTCTGATACTGTCCTTTTACAGAGTGTTTGGTGATTTTCCCAATGAAGAGTAAAGCTATCTAGTTCACGTTTATAGCTTTAGTTATAATCAGATATCCTTCTTGTTTTAATTTGCTCATTTTGCTGCTCATTTTCTGTTAAAGGTTACAAAGCAAAAAAAAAAAAAAAAAAAAAAAAGGCCCCTCCACCCGGGCTGATCTCCAGCAGGAGACCCCAGAAAGTGCAGGGTGGGACACGTGACACGTCGGCTCGGGCCCCTCCGCACAGGTTCTGTGCCTCGTGGTCACTACCACATCTTTCACGTCTCAGGCTTTTTCCCATAGCGTTAGCCCTAAAAAAACCGTAAGATAAGATTGAGGTGGGCCAGCACAGAGAACAGAGAGCGAGGAGGAAGATCTGCAGCGACGTGAGGAGGCAGAGTGTTGCGCACCCTTCCATCGCATGGGCCTTGCTGTGTAATTCATTTCTCTCCAGCAACACTTGCCCAACCGGAGCCGACTGCTGTGTGATTTTGTTTTGAAGCTTTCTGCCATTGTCACTGCCTCTGACAACAGATGAGATAGGTAATAATTCATTTTTCCTTTCGTTCTAATTACCCAGTTATATTCTTATGCTGATTAAGTCTCACAGTGGCTTAGCCCTGTCAAAGATAGCTAAGGAGCTGTGGGTCTCAGGTTTCTGGTCTCTGTTAGTGGTAGGTAGCTGACTGTTAGGAAAAGCAAGTGACCTGCAGAGTGAGACATAGCTAATCCACCACTGATTTACTAGTGCACATGGATCAGGTGCCACCTTACTGCTCTGAGCCTTCAGTTTTCAGATTTGTCAAATGAAGATAATTATGATAGTGGCCTTATAGGATTCTTTCAAACATTATAAGAATAATGTATTCCATTACATATTACATAGTACCTAATAAGTTCTCAGTAAGTGGTAGTTATTTATCCATTAATAATGGTGTTGCTATGCCCAGAATCTTTAAATTTTTATCATGCGTGCTACTTTTGATAAATAATATCAGAAACATTCTTGTGTTCATGTCCACTCCATTATTTAGTCATCTCTAGGTAACATGAAATATTTTTACATATTATTTCTTTTATTCCTGATATTTTACTATCTGATAACACCTGGTAAACTTAGCCAGATGTTTTGTGTTTCTAACATACAGAGAGTAGGGATTTCCCACTTACATCTTAAGTCTTTTATTAGAATCTTCATTTAATGAAAACATGAAAGTTCAGTTTTTATGAAATGGAGTGTTCACTCTTTATTGTTACAGTCATTACAGTTAATTCAGAAAGGCAAGAAAAACAGTTGATGTCAGGGTGTCACTTCCTTCACTTCTGACTGTAGTTGTCAAGTGTGGTGCGTCTTTCATGTGTTGAGCTTTCCAAAAGGAATGTTTTCTATAGTATTCTCTCCACACTTTTCCTCTATTATTTTTTCAAGATAAGTGGTTCACATGTTCTTTTTACTTCCTCCTTGATTTGGAAAGAATGAGGGAGGATTTTGAACTTTGGGAAATACTCTCTGAATATTGTCTAGAAAAATACTGGGTTTTTTTTTGTTTTTGTTTTTGTTTTTTTTTGGTAAAAGAAAGATGAGTAGAAGAAAAGATGCTCCTTACAGTGTGTACTGCTTGATCAATCTCTAACCCGGCTGCCTGGTGTTCCGCTGCCTGTTGAGTGAGGCTGGCCATGCTGACTTAGAAGCAATGGGACGTCACCTCTCAGATAGGTTGTAAAAAGACTGTGGCTTTCTTGAGTCACTCACCCTGCAGTGTGGCTTATGTGGGACCGAGAAGGCCTGCCAGCCATGGGGGAAGGGAGCCTGGAAGCAGGAGACCCAGCCAAGCTCTTCCTGGATTTCTGACCCCTTAGAATCTATGAAAGAGTAAGTGTTTGTTTTAAACCACTAAGTTTTAGAGTAATTTGTAATGCACAATAAATAATATAGTTCTTATTACTTAAATCATTAGACATGATGACGCTGTTTCTTTGTTAAACAGACTACATGGTTTATGCTTTATTGTATTCAGTGTCCAGTTGGGCTAGGAAATATTACATAATTGATTTGTTTTCACCATTTAAGAGAGTTTGATTTTTTTTTTTAAGTATAAAATGTTAAATACAACTCTTAAGGGGTGGAATCTGTAGATACCAAGGCGTTAAGTTTGACATTTCGTTTCAGTAGTTACATGATTTGTCTGGTAAGGTAAACATGAAACATATCTCTGGCAAATGTTGCTGCATTAAAATAATGTAGTCAAGAATTTTCTTTAGGGCTGGGTTATGTATTTAAGTTCATTTGACACATGTATATATGTATTATACATACATGACACATATTACATACCTACCACAAAACCTGATAAAGGAAAACCTAACACAAAATCTCAAAAAGGAAAAAATATCCAGCCTAGTCATAATCCTTGTCATACATTTGTAGATACTAATATGACTTTAAATCAATTACATATACTTATATATAATATATAACATATTGTCTATTTAAATAACTAGGGATTAGAATGAAAAAGTGCAGTACATGTAAGACATAGTTGTCTAGGCATGTCATGGCACGATATTTTCACTGTAGGTAGGTAGATTTCTTACTGCAGCCCTAGTAATTGATCTGATACATGTATGCTGCTACAGAAGAGTCCATTGGATCCCCTCTTTCGATTAGTTTTGTTTCTCTGGACAGTTTCCATGTACCTGGGATAGGTGTTATGTTCAGAAGGCTGTTGGGAAGATCTCAGTGTAGATCAGGCTGGCCGATACCACTTCTCTTGTGTATGATGAGCAGCTATCTTATAAGATTATCATTTAGATTCTGAATGTCTTCCTTCTTGGGTCACTTTTGTGTGACCCAGGTTGTCTAGACCACAGAACACACTTATCACTAGGCATCAGCTGGCTGTGTTCCCACTTTGTGCTGTGCAGCATCCTCCTACCCTGGCCAGGAACGGTAGGGATGTTGTGTAGACCTTCTCACCTCAGCTGCGTCATTGACTAAGGCATTGGGCGTGTTGAAATGAACTGTGGGTCATGTCAGGTTTCTTTGGTTTTGAACAGAAACCAATGTTGCCACCAAAAGGGAGACTCTCTCAGTGGCAGGAGACTCTAGACCTGTGCCATCTAGTATTGTAGCCACTAACCACATGGATGATTTAAATTTAAATTGATCAGAATGAACTAAAAATTAAAACTTGAGCCGTACTAGTCACATTTCAAGTGTTCAGTAGCCACATGTGGCCAGTGACTTCTGTGTTACATAGTGTGCAAACACAAACCCTTTCCACCATCACGGAAACTTCCCCTGGAAGTACACCTCCAGATAACCTTACCTGGAGGCCTTCATTCCCATGTACTAGCCCAGCCATTCCTTCCATTGCTCTGTTCAAGATCCACGCTGAAGGAGAGTTGATTGGTCTGGCTTAAGTCATGTGCTCACGTCTTGGTCATGTGGGTGTGAGAGAGGGTTGGGCAGGAGAAGCCTCCAGAGACCCCTCGGCAAGCCCCTGAGTTCATAGCCTCAAGACAGCACTCAAGGGCAGAGGGGTGCACAGTGCTATTGGCGGGAGCTGGCTAAGAATGGACAGATGCATACCATGGCAGTCTTTGAAAGCAAGATTTTGTGTTCGTCTGGTAGGTAACAGTACATCCTTCAAAACATTTTTTAAAAAGATATCACAATGTATCAGCAAATATTTGTCTTTAAAGGTGCATGTAAACATTGAAAAATAAGCGTAATTTTGTTTTTAATGATTAAGACTTTGGTGTGTCTGTTTCTCTAACAGCGTGTGGCATAATAGTTGAAAAAGCTTTCTATAATAAATATTAACGAAAGCTGTATCACAAAAGTGTTTAATTGTGGCCAGGTTGCTTAATTTGCTCTGGAGAAACATTTTTGATGTCCAGCCTTCCTTCCCCATCCCAGTCCTGATTGCTGAAGACTTCTCTACCATAATCCACAAAGAGCTCAAACTGACATAGTTCAGGCAGGTTCTGCTGGGGTTGAGCCAGCTAGGTTTTTCTCCTTACACATCCCTCTGCCTTGTGTGTGTGCGTGCGTGTGTGTGTGTGTGTTTTCATTGCTCTACAACAGGCCTCAAGGAATAGGAAGCATTACAACACTTTAAACATTGGTCACAAATGGCAGGATAAATATTTTTATGGTTTTTGTATGATTGTGACACAATCTAAGACTAGTAAACATGCCAGGTTTGTTCACATAGCTCACTCCTCTTTGACCCTGATGCTTTCATTGTAAAGTGAGAGGAAGTCAATTTTGTAAGCATCAAGCGCTGATGTATGAAGAAAGCTCTTGCCTAAGCTGTCTGACACAGAGTTCCACAGGAATCAGTTTGCAGCGGGCTTTATCATCCAAAGCTAGCATTGTACTGCAGTGTTTCCTCTCATGGTTCAAGGAAAAAACAACCTGAAGTGGGACTTTCTATTTATGAGAGAAGATGTATAAGTAATTCAAAAGTGGCATTTACTTCCGGCAGTCAGAGATCACTTCTGATCATATCTGTAAATGCCCTTAATTCGGTATCCACATGACTTTGAACTTGGAAGATTTGTTATGAGCATCCCCCTTTATTGGTATGACTTCTTTCTTTGTGCCATTTTGAGAAAGGAAAAGATGAAGTCTAGAACAAAACAGAACAAAAAGCTTGGATTTTCCACCATTAAATGTTACTAAAACATACTTCATAATACAAAGTCATAAGGTATGGTCAGTTCTTTACACATTACATTGCAATTGATTGTGAAATGTCAAATAAAGCTTGCTTTAGATTATTTTAGCACATATGAATATAAAAGGGGAAGTAACATCTATATTTTACATTATGCTGTACTTTGAGTTTAGGTCTTTTGGCCTTGGAGGAAAGGGGACGGTAGTCTCAGATTGCCGCCAACATCTCCCCATGGCATTGAAGGTTCTCATTGCTCCCAAGAGGCAGCAGGGAATACAGGAGATAACCAGATATTTTAAACATTTTACTTCTTGCCTTGTCTGGCAAAAGCTTGCTGTGCTTTAAGCCTCTGCTAATACAGGTTGCTACTTCAAAGTAAGTTGTGTTTTAAGTAGTATAATCTCAGGAGATTATTACCTAGGGAGAAAAATTCTTGACGTCTTCTCAAAAAGATGAAATGATGGAAAATTTATAAACAGTAATCTTACATTTCAGGTATATCTTTATTCTATCCAAGTGATACCTAAACATGAAGACATTTTGTTACATGATGAAAACAGTTTCGCCACTTGTGGTAGTGCCTGCTAATTGCCTACCCGTTTTCATTCTCCCTTAGTGGCAAAACACTCAGCAAGGAAACTACGTTTCCCAGCCTCCTCCAGCTACACATGGCCAAGTTCTAGCCAGTGAGATGCAAACAGATACTGTTGTTCGGTACTTAGTCAATGGCTTTGAAAATGGAGCACCTCCTTCCCATTCCCCCTTTTCCCTTCCTGCTATTTGGTTTGCAGACCTGACTGCAAGGCTTCAGCAGCCTTTTGGGACCATGAGATAATCTGAAGGACAGAAGATGCAGCCTGAGGACAGCAAATGAGAAACATTGAGGGAACCTGGTTTCTAACAGTGGTCATTTGTGAGCTTTATGCAAACCTGAAAAAACTGATCCCAAAATTTTGTTGCTGACTTCCAAGCTTTCGAGAAAGTGGTTAAAGCAATAAAATTAGTATAAAGTGGACACTGAAAAGGTTGGTGATCCAGTAGCATCATGTAGTGAAGTACTGACTAGCAAAAAACTCATTCCCCATACTCACTCGGTAATGCTCATCCTCAGTGCTTGTCATTTGTTAGAAAAGAGAAGCTTTGAACCTCAAAACAAAATCTTTAAAAGAATTCAGAGCATACCATATGAAATCTTTGCTATTGGAAATAAACTCGATCATGATATGAGCAAAAGCATTATATTTAAAAATGTAGCTCCATCAAAAGGAATCAAGGTCTGAGGAGGAAAGGTATAAGATGAGCTTGGAACATTTTGTGATACCAGATAACAGAAAGTTATCAATGACTATTTTGGTCATGTCAAAAGGACTTCAGAGCCAATCTAGTAAGTCCTCACTGGTCAAAGATGGGGTAGTTTGAGCATCAATAAAGATCTTAACTGCAGTGGGTTGTCATACATCAAATAGGTTAAAATCTATAAGTTAATTATGATTTCCAAAGATTAAAAACTTACTGTTTAGCATTAGAGGATACTAGGGAACCACCTTGTAATTTTGAAAACTAGTGAATAAATGAAAAGAATCGACCACTTATAAACTAGAAACTCATTTTTATATTATCTACAGATCACAAGCAAAAGAAACAAAAAGATCCATTTTGAGTGTTTTCATCCTCTTATTTTGTCTGTGGCTTCAGACAGCGAGTCAGAGCCATCCGCTCCCAGGATCTTGAGTACCAACGAAAGAAACTGATTTGAGTGTGAACAGTTACTCCTGCCCTGGCACACAACTTTACCGCATCACCAGGGAGCAGCAGTGGCTCTCGCCTCTCTCTCTCCCTGCTGTACCACCAGACTTTTCATTTGATAAGTACACAGTTTTGAAATTCTCTGTTAGTTTTGCTAAGCATTATTGGCATTCATCATTTACCTATAACGTAGCTTATTGTTTATTTTCATCACATTATCTGTTTAATGCCACATAGGAGGAAACATAATCCATAGCTGATAGATTCATTTTCTGCACATACACGTATCCCCTAAATAATTCATTAAGACTTCAATAAGGAGGTAATTGGTGTTTAAAATGCTAAATATTAGGTAGAAATTGTAGTAGACTGTTACATAGCAGTTTACGTTTTCTTTTTTTTTTTCCCCCCTGCCATTTTATTGATTTGTGGGGAAATTGGTTGGAGCTTTTGGGTGGGCTAAGAATAAATTACTGTTTTTCCCATTTAAAAATGATGGGTTCTCAGCATTCAAATATTTGCTTTTCAGTGGCTTTTAAAACACAGAAAATTTATTCCAGAAACCGTGAGGAGCATTATCTGTACCTTGTCTCATACTGTCCGTGAACTGAATTTTAGCAGTCTGTGACTGCACCTGCAGGGATCTCTTCCTCCTTCCCATTCAGCCCAGTCGCCCCACGACCTCCAGTTACGCACACCTGCTCTGTTCTGAATCCCGATTTACCTGCCTCTCACTCTGCAGCATCCTCACCTTCCAGTTCTGCTGAGACCTCACTAAGTCCTCAGGTCTGGGGACACTTTCACTCTCAGTCATTTCCCTCTTTTCCTCTCTTCTCTCCTCACACGGCCTAGATTTCATGGTTCTTTGTGATAATCACTTTCTTACAAATGACCTTAGCTACCTTCCCGCTAACCTCATAGGGGAATTGTAAGGATTAAATGAGTGAATACTCTTGGAGTACTTGGGAGGATTTACATAGTATTATTATGTAGTATCTGCTCAGTAATGTCAACAATTGCTATTACTTAGCTCTCTCCTCTCTTCTTGTACTTACCTGGCCAAGTTCCAGGCCCCACTCCCATCCCCCCAACCCTCATCACCAAGTAGCTAGAAATTGCTGGGGATGGAAAAGATAATCATGCTAACTCATCTCCTGATCACGCGTCTCAAATGTGTAGTTAATTTTGCCCAGCAACACTGCCATACTTCCCTGGTGTGTTTGCTGTTCCACTTTCTGAAATGCACGTTCAAATCTCTTTCCTCTATCCACCTGTACTTCCGGATGTTCTTGGTACAAATTACAGGAAACCCTATTTCAGCTGGCTTAAACGATAAGAAAATACCGTGTAGCATCACAAGCTGTCACAAAGTAAGGCGTCTTCAGGATTGATAAGGTCAGCAGCCTCGTGCTGTCTTTCTGCTGTGCCTTCTTCAGTTTGGAGAATTTGCCCTTGCCTCCTTCCATCATGGTCACAAGATGGCTGCCGTAGCTCCAAGTGTCACATGTAGAGGTGGCAGCATCCTGGAAGGAGACCTGTGTATTCCTGCATGTCTTTATTTCAGTGAAGAGTATCTTGCCTAGAAGACCCCTGCAGACATAACTTTATTGAAGGAAAGGGTTAGGGTGAACAGTGGTAGAACAGGTGGTTTATAAAACATGGTTGGCTGCAGCTGGGCAGCTGATTAGCCTCAGTGAGCACCTGTCCAGGTTTGCTGACATTTGTCTAAACACTGCCCCTAAGTGATCTTATTCAGGACCCTGGCTTTGAATGCCACCTGTATGATGCTAATCATTGGTAAACCTTATTCTCTGTGTCTAGTCTTACACATGACTGCTCCACTCTTATGTGTAAAAGAGACTTTATACTTACCATGGCCAGAGCACAACTTCCCCCGCACCTCCATTCTTGTCAGTGTTCATAATATGGGACAATCACACACTCAGGCTAAAAATCTAGCCATTAGATTGACTTTCCTTTCTCCCAGCATCCATTTAACTAGCATTTCAGACAAAGCTTATTCCAAGTCCTCCACATCTCTCTCCCTACATTGCCCTATCTCAGTCCAAGCTGCCATCCTGTTATACTTGGGTGACAGCAGTAGCTGCCTTCTGGGCACCCTTCTCTAATTTTGTGTCTATCATCTCTTCTCCCCCAATCTTACACATGATCTTTTTAAAGTGCAGATCAAATTATGTCACTTGCTGGTCAAAACTCTCCAGTGCCTTTGTGTCACTTTGCCTAGGGTACAATGTAAACTTCTACTCCGCCTACCCAAGCTCCTGTCCTGCCACTCCTCACATCCTTTCCTCTGAGCCACAGTGGTCTCCTTCCTCTTCAATGGGCCATACTCTGCCTCACCTTTGCGTCTTTGTACCAGCTGAGCTTATCACTGGGTGTTCTTCCTGATCTTCATTTGGATGTCTGGTTATCATTCAGACATTGGCCTCACCTTTATCAAGCAGGCCTTCTCCAACCACCCCGTCTAAATTAGTCATCTAGTGCGCTGTCTGAGAACTCTTTTCCCTGCCTGAAATTCTCTGTGTAACACTCCTCACAGTCTCTTCTCTCTGGACCATTGCTTCTTGCCATTTGTCTTTGCTCCCCTCCTGCAGAATGGTAAAGGATGGTCTATCTTACTCAGCACTCTGAGTTCAGCACCTAGGACAGTGCCTGACACTTGTTAGGTTACTCAATCAATAAATTATTTATTGAACTTAAATAAGCTTTACTTGCAAAAAGTAAAACAGATAAACTCCCATTCAGTTTCATCTGACTTTTTAAAGAGAAAACTAGTAGTTTATTATTGTATCATTCATCTTTTTGGAGAGTAAGCAGTAGAAATTGACTCTGGCTACCCAAATGGAAAGGAAATTTATTGTAAGCCTCCTGAAATCAGTAGATGGATAGAGAGTGAAGCTGCCTGTCCAACCTCAGGCTGGCATCACTTGTTATTGATCCTTGTAGCCAAGGATAATTATTTTGAAATGGTTATATAATCTTCTTCATTTTTTCCTCGAAAAACCTTTGTCTTCCTTTATCTCCCTGAATATACACATCGTTTATGGCATGTGCATTCCCATTGCAATGCTTTATTCCCAGATTTCTTTCAGAGGCCCTCTTTCTGTTTTTTATTTAGGTGGACAAGCTCAAATCTTCATTGAAGAATGACAGTCCTATACCACTGTTTCTCAGAAGACGCTCTCAGATGCCCAGTGGCTTCTTGTCCCCCTCAGAGTAAACCCCAGGTCCTTTTGGGCCCATGGGACCCACAGGATCTGCCCGTGCTGTGCATTTCAGCCACACGGGACCTCCTTGTGCTCCACAAGTGAATCAGATGCAATTCCCGGAAGACCTTGTGCCCTACATATTCCTCCTGGAGATGCATTCCCCAGACCTGTGTGGGAATCTTTGCTTCCTCCTGCTCAGTTGCAGTGTCACCTGCTCAGAGCCCTTCCCTGGCCATCCTGTCTTAACTGTGCCCATCCCCACTCCGTCTCCCCCTGCTTTCTTACTCTGTGTGTATTTCTTTCTTTATTGCAGGGCTTCCCATGACAGTGCTGAACGCCGGGGGCCAGGGGCTTTGTTTTGTTCATGGATGTATCCATGTACCAAAACAGGGTCCCTCCGTAGTGATGCTTCAATGAGTGAACATTGACAGTGAGATGACAACAAATGGGTTGTCATCTGTGAAATTAGTTTTAAAGGAGGAATTCCAAAATGGTCCTAAACAAGTAGACAGCATGTGAGGTGATGATTGCAATTACTTATTTGGTTATGTAAATTCTGTTGCTGTAATTTAAGAGAATTATGTCTCCACCTCCTGTTTTAGAGCAGTGGGTTAGTAGATTCTGCTAACTTTTCAGAGGAATGTTGGAGCCTATTAGAAATGCAGAACCTTTGGTTCGCCTCATACCCACTGAATCAGAACCTCCAAGTTGACAGACACAGCCAAGGCAAAAGCCTTAGAAATCCCCTTGTGTTTTCTAAGCATTCACACATTAGAAAGGGAAGGGCAGTGGCCAAGGCAATTTCTTTCTTTATAGCATAGTAATGCGGCTTTGGAACTCAGTTTCTGCTTGCTGATCTGGACATATTGTCATGTAGGTACACGTAACTTCACATAGTACCTTTGGCTGGTGGAGTGTTGAAATGACAGAAGTATTATACTTGCTTTTCTGTGGAAGGAAAAGTGCTATAAATTTACTACCCCTCGGAAGGTTTGAGGCACTTGTTTTTTAAAATTTATTTTTAACTGACAAATAATTGTATATTTATGGGTACAATGTGATAATTTTGTTTTTGTTTTTATATTTTTGGAGACAGATCTCGCTCTGTCACCCAGGCTGGACTGCAGTACACAATCATAGCTCACTGTAGCGTCTCTTCCTAGGCTCAAATGATCCTCCTGCATCAGCCTCTGTAGTTAGCATGTGATGCCTGGCTGATTTTGAATCTCTGTGTGTGGTAGAGACGGAGTCTTGCTATGTTGGCCTGGCTGGTCTCAAACTCCTGGGCTCCAGCTATCCCCCTGCCCCAGCCTCCTAAAGTGCTGTGATTACAGGTGTGAGCCACCACCATGCCTGGCCATGGTATATTGATCTACGTAAACATTGTAGAAAGAGTCAGTCAAGCTAAGTAACATATCCACTACTTCACCAACTTACCTTTTTTTGTGTGGTGAGAACATTCAAAGTCATACACTACATACTATTATTAACTGTGGTCGCTGTGAGATCTTTGTTTTTAGTGGAAGCCTTGTGAGCTATCCTGGAATTCTCAGTTTAGCTTCATATTTCTCCTCATACCCAGTAGTACCATGGAGTACCTGCAGGAGTGTCCTGGGAATGTGTTACTTGCTGATGTCGTAATCCCTGAGTATATGGCTCTAGCCCAGGGAGCCTCAGAGCAGATCCTGACCAGGAGTCAGGGCTCTGTGTTGGAAGCTGTTGGGATGGACAGTGTGAGTTTGAATAGTTTTATAGACCTCTGTCACCTTGAATGCATTAGGGCTGCTTGTCAGACTGAAACAATTATAATTTCACGAAGGACAATCCTATTTTTTAATTCCACTGCTTAATTTCATCAGTTACCAAGACTGTTTAGGAATCCTGAATTCAGATGCCTAAGGGAACTAGCAGATTATATGATCTAATCTAATGAAGCAAGCCTGGTGTAAACAATCAACTGACAGAAATAGGATACACTGTCTTCACTTTTACCTAACTCTGAGTTAATATTGGAGTTTGATATTCAGAATTAAGAAAAGGTGAATTGAAGTAATTTTTTTTCTAGTTCTCTTCTTTACATTTGGAGCTTGCAGTCTGATGCCAGGCATGGCGTGCTAACTAGGGAGGCTGAGGCAGGAGGATCATTTGAGCCTAGGAGGTGGATGCTACATTGAGCTATAATTGCACCAAGATTTCAGTGGCACATCTCGTCTTTTGGATTGGGATGTTTTTCTGCCCTACTTGACTTCCTTAACCAGCAAGAGTACTGAGTTTCATTTAGTTTAATTATAGAAGATGCCTGTTAGTAAATTTAAGTACTTTCAAGCTGGAAAAGAATGTGGGCATAAAAAGTTTTGCCATTTGGGATAACTATTCCTGAGATATTTGTAAAAATCTTAGATTCCATATCAATCATGTTTAGTTGTCCAATATTGCATTGTAACTTCCATTTGTAAAGTTCTTTGCTCATGGTATTTTTAGTAATTGAGAAAGGCAAACTGAACAGATTATATCATTTTTATAAAATTTGAAATAATGAATTTTGTATGCCTGAGGGGTGGAGGGGACAGTTTACTTTCAGTTCCGCACATGTAAAAATATATATAATTCAGGCCATCAGTCTTAGATTTCTGCAAACCGAGATAATTTCTTGCCAAACATGTTCTACAAGTTAAAATTTCAGTGGGAATGAGTGAATGAAATCATGTATTTGTGTAATCATTTAAGAACGTCCCTTTCAAGAAGTGGTGTCGGGAATACTTTATACCCTATGCAAAAATTAACACAAAACTGATCAAAGACTGTAGCATAAGAACTAAAAGTGTACAACTCTTAGAAGAAAGCATAAAGAAAAAGCTTTATAACATTGGATTTGGCAATCATTTCTTGGATATGACACTGGTAACACAGGCAACAAGAGAAAAAAAGAGGTAAATTGGACCAAAATTAAACGACTTTTATGCATCAGACACTATCAACAGAGTGAAAAGGCAACCCATGGGATGGGAGAAAATATTTGCAAGTCTGTATCTGATAAAGGATTAATATCCAGACTGTATAAAGAACTCCTATAACTCAACAAATGAAACAACTCAAGACGCAAATTAAAAATAGGCAAAGAACTTTAAATAGACATTTCTCCAAAGACGATATATGGAGGGCCAATAAGCACATGAAAACTTGCTGTTTGTCACTAGTCATTAGGGAAAAGCATCACTACTCACAGTGAAATTGTTACCAAAACACCAGGGGTTTGGTCTAGATCTCCTGCTCACCGCACAGAAAGCCCATCACTGTCACGACAAGTACTGCCAAGGAAGAAGGCTTTAATTGGCTGCTGCTGCTGAGATGGAAGCTCAGCCTCAAATTCATCTCCCTAACCCACTAAAACTAGGGGTTTTTATAGCAGGGAAGAAATGTAACAATGTGTAAGAAAACAAGAACTAGGGAGGGGCAGGGAGTCATCTGGTGTGGTGATCTGCTGAGTTTTGGTTCTTTGATACTTTTCTTTGAAAGGCCTGAAGGTCCTTCTCTGGGGAAGAAACTCAAAACAGATGCAAGTTTCAAGCTTTAACAGCAGAAGGGTCAATTTCTTTGTTTATCCAAAAAGAACTGTCTGTGGGACTATTGGGCGGGTTTCAAAATGCTATTGCGCACCCATTAGGATGGCTACTATAAAAAAAAAAAGTGTTGGTGAGGGTGTAGAGAAATTGGAATTCTTGTTCTCTGTTGGTAGGAATGTAAAATGGTTTGGTGACCATGGAGAACATTATGGTGATTTCTCAAAAAATTAAACTAGAATTACTGTATGATCCAGCAGTCCCAGTCTGTGTATATTGAAAGCAGAATTGAAAGCAGGATCTTGAAGAGGTATTTGTATATCCATGTTCATAGCAGCATTATTCACAATAGCCAAAAGGTAAAGCAACCCAGGTATCCTTCCAGGGATGAATGGGTAAGCAAAGTGTGGTATGTATGTACAAAGGAATGTTATTCAGCCTTAAAAAGGAATGGATTTCTGACACATGCTGCCACAGAGGTGAATCTTGAGGACATTATGCTAAGTGAACAGCTGAATCACAAAAAGACAAATACTGAATGATTCCATTTATATGAGGCAATAAAGTAGATGGCTTGTGATGTCATCCGAAAAGGTCAAGTCCTGGATGCAGTGTTAGAGGGTGAGCGACGCTGAGGGTTTTCGCCTGGTTCCTATGATGCATCGGTTTCAGTGAGTCCGAAAGGTAGCTCTCTTCTGCACCATACCTCTAGCCTCCATGGCAGGCCCCGCCAGCCATCTGTTGTGTTGTGCATCCAGCTTAGGAAACAAAGCATCCAGCTGTCTGCACCTCAGCTTAAGGGACTGGGTCTTTTTCATAGTGTTAGTTACCACCTACATGACCGTTACTCTGTTAAGTTTCTGCAAAAATCCTCATACCTCAGAATCATACTATAAATGGAACAATATGATGAATGAGTGTGAGCTTCAGGGACTTGGAAAATGTTTATGTTGAATAAAAAGTGTGACATTAACAATGTGGGTCACATTTGTTAATTTTGACCAGTCTACATTAAACTTTTCATAGAACAAGAAAAAGAACCATTTCCTAATACGCTTATCATGAATAATATATATTCGTTAAGTTCTTCAGTCTCATCAAAATTCTCGTCAGCTCCATGAGTAAATATAGTTATCTGAGTTATATTTATATCTGTGTTCTAATCAGCTGCCATTGGAAGCACCATAAATAGCTTGTCTTTTCCCTGCAGCTTATACCATAAGTTCTCAGACCTATCTTTACTACACTGAGCAACATCATTGTCGAAAGTTAAATTTAAATTTGTCAATGCTTCATTGTCTTCAGACACATATTTTCTTCTGTATCGAGTAAGCACCTGTATAAACTCACCATCTCTAACTACTTGGGCAGCTTAAACATGTAATAACTGCATTTTGCAGTGGCATATTGTATTTGTTTGAAAACAATCTGTATTGAAAATATGAGTCCTTTTGCAGTTCATTCAGGGTTTCTTTTTCTAAATGTTACCTGTTTTCTAAATATTAGTTATGGTTCTTAATATGGTTTGCTTAATAATGGCATCTTAAGTTCTGTTCTTCCAACTGAGGCATACTTTATTAAACGTGTGCCTTCTTGTGGTCTTTAATTTTTTTCCACTTTTCATAGAGATGTGAACAAGAAATGATTTTGCTTTCCTTTAAAGGAAAAGTACTGGAGTAACGCTTTCTGGAGCATTGCAGTAATGGAGGGTGGTGGACACTGGCACATGAAAAAATGTTGTGTCTAAAAGGCACAGCTGCAGTTGATACAGGTGGAAGTTGCTTTTTTAGATAAAATCGCTCATCTAGTTTTAAATGTTGCTAACTAATGCAGAAAGAAAAGTTTTGAATTTTGTAGGCCAAGTGAAGTCCAGTGAGTGAGCTTGTGTAGATGGCGGGCATCAGTTTGCTTTTCCTGCTCTGCAAGGGGGCAGTCCGCTGCTCCTCTGCTTCCTGGCACAGCCGTTGATAGGTGAGATTTAGGTGAACACTGATGTTGAAGCTGTTTTCATATTCTTCTTGGTAGACATTGAGGCTAGACCTGTGTTACCTGCTTTTGCCCAGCTTTGTGTTTAATGAGATCCCATCCTCATCACTGGAAGATACTGTAGTGAATACTTACATGGATCTAGTGAGTTAGGCCATCTTCAGCAAAATGGGCATCTTTTGCTGCAGAACTGTTTTGACCTAGGTTTACCCTAAATCATACTAATATACCCACTGTGTTCCCTTGGAGTTGAAGAGTTAATCAACTCCTGAAGTCCCTAAAGTGGCAAGTGGCAACGTCAAAACTAAATGCATGGCTTCTGACTCCACACACAGTGGATTTTCCTCACCAACTGGAAAAGGGTGTGTTTATGTGAGAGAGCATCTCTGAGAGAAGAGCTAACAGAGATGACCAGAACTTGCACTGAGAAAAAAACTACCAGCAGGACAAAGCCTGTTTTCATGAGTCATTGTCTGGTTTTATTTCTAAATTAAAATTTGTTTACAGTATATTTACCATAAAGGATTCTTAAAAAAAAAAAAAAATGAGTTGAATGTCTCACAATGTGTTAAGATTTATTTAAGCTGAAAGAAGAATGCCAAGCTTGGTGGAACTCTGCCTTTCTAGTCAGTGGACTTACTGGCTGGCACTGCCTGTCCACTGTTGTTCACCTGATGGTTACTGACGTGGTGATGACTGTGGATTGGACTCAGAGTATGTCAGAGAGGTTGCAGGTGATAGTGCCAAAATCACTTAATAAGGATGTAAGGTTCTCAAGTCCTTTTTTGGTGTTACTAGTTTTATAAGGGAATTAAGAAATTAGATTCTGTTCGGAAGTCGTTTTCCAGCTACTAATTTTAATATATAAACTTCTGGCCCTGGTTTATTTTTATAAATGAAGATAGGAAACACTGAAGTGTTAAAACTAACAGGTATCAAATCATTGCCTTTTCTCTCTCCTTCACCCCTCAGGGGGAACACAGCGATTGCCGCGCGCCATTGGAATGTCCCTGGCCAAGGAGCTCATATTCTCTGCGCGAGTCCTCGATGGCCAAGAAGCCAAAGCAGTGGGCTTAATCAGCCACGTTCTAGAACAGAACCAAGAGGGAGATGCTGCCTACAGAAAGGCCCTGGACCTGGCCAGAGAGTTTTTACCTCAGGTATTTCTCATTAGAGTTTATTTTTTCTCATTTTAGGAAATTTTATAACACTTTGACTAAAACAGCAGTCACCTTGCCTACCAAAGAAGTCCCTGGCCTGCTTCCAAGTAAAGGGGTGCATGGGCTGTGTAAAACTAGAGCGGTTACACGAGATAAACACTACGATCCTGTGGAATTCCAATGAGGCTTTAAAGATGCTCCAAGGGTCTTCTCGTAGCCACACTTTGATAAAATATCCCTTGACAACATTTGTCACGTGTGCACAACTTCCTAGCCAGGTGTTTTAATGTGCTCACCAGCTGAACGCTCTAACGGAAGCCGTAGCCATGGAGAGAAAGAGTGATAGGGCTGGCTGTCATGCTGGGCCACCCCAAGTCAAAATACATTGAAATATCTGTTTTCTAGTAAGATACCACAGTCTGTTGTGCCACAGTGAACTTTCATTGCAGTGGCTTCACTTGAAAAGTGAAGAGCCTGCTTGAAAAGCAGTAGTTGTTTGTCTTTGTGTGTGTGTGTGCTTATGGTGGTGTAGGCATCGTTTTCACTCTGTTGTGCTTTCCCACAAGTACACTTTCAATATCTAGAACACAACGCGTGTGGCTGACTCCGGAGTGGTATCAGTGGCCGTGCACTGACAGTCCTCTTTTAAGCTTTTTGTCACCCATTCAGATATATTTTTCAAATACGCCTTTGGTCTGAAATCACAAGATTAAAGGGCTTTAAATTGAGAGAAAGGGTCTTCTTTTGCGGTGTAAGCAGTAGTGATCTTTCTTTATTCCTGTGGAATTTGAAGTTTTATAACCCCCTAACCATTTCTGGAGTTAAAATAGTTTTTCTCTCTAACTCAGGGTTGCTTGACTCAAACAGAATTCATAACCTTTTTGTGAGCTGTGGATCTTTTTGGGAATGCCATGAGATTCCAAATTCATGCATTTGAATCTTTTAAAAAATGCATGAATGTTCACATTTTTTCAGAGTCTTGCATCCAGTTTCAGAAAGTATTCTTGGCACTCAGCACAGGAGCCTTTGCTGACACACCAGGCCCCACTCTGCTGGTATGCACCTGCTGAATCAGTTTTTTAAAACCACACTGCCTGGCATTGACGCTCTGGTCCTTCTTAATTAACTTAGGAGCTGTTAGCTCTTTTAGGGAGGGACCGTTACATAATTTATTCCCCATATAAGGTAATGCAGAGCCATACATTCAGTAGATGCTCAATGTGTATTTGTTGGATTGATAGAAAGCAAATAAAAAAAGATTTTTGCCTTAAAAAGAAAAGATTCTCACTACAAACTTATTTATTCTCCCCAGATATAGAGAAATCTCTACCTAAAGAGAAATTAAAGGTACAAGTATCAGGAGAGTAATAATTTGACTGAATATTGGTGTTATAACTTAGCTTGGCTTAAAACTTTATGACCAAAACATATCTCAGTTGAAAGAAAGGGGTATGTTTAAGAAAGGTTATGGCGGAATTCCAGTTCTGATGATCTGCAGAGCCTGCTCCTGGCCTCTTGACATGGACGTTCAGTTCTCTGCTTCAGAGCTCCCTATAGGCAACTTATTATCCCCTTAGGGCCTGACTTGCTCTCTCTCCCATGATGCTCCTGTGACCACCATGCAGCAAATGCCACCACCATCCACACACCACACCACCCCACCTGAGAACATGAGCAGCGTCCTCCCCTCTGCTCCCTCCTTCCACTCCCAGTGTGTCGAGCCGCATCCCACTGTGTGGTCACCCAGCCGTCATCACAGTCCCTGCGCGTGTGCCTTTGTCACCTTTCATTTGAAGGACACTCCTTCAGAATGTTGATTGTTAAAATTAATTTTCCTCCAGGTCAAATGTATAAGCAGATGTGGAGTTACTTCAGAAAATATGTGACTGCAAAATTATGTGCACAAGTTACCAAATGAAGTTTGAGTGGAATCATCTTTATTTTTATGTTTGTTACTTTGTTGCCAAATGATTAGTCCTCCAGGTAACTGAAAGCTTCTGTAAAATTAGTATTTCTAGGTGATACCTGTATTATATATTACTTCCATTTATCTGAGAAAAAAAGGCTTGTAAAGGAGAAAAGGCATTGGTTTTATGTTTTAAAGGGGGAAACATTAAATCAAGCACTGTCTCTAATAGCATTTTGAATTTTCCTGTTTTTCTCATGGTTTTCTAAACCTTACTTCCCAAAGTGTGGTCTGTGGACCAGCAGCCTGGGCATCTCCTGGCAGCTTGTTAGACGTGCAGAATGTCAGGCTCATCTCAGACCCACTGAGTCCACATCTGCATTTCCACAAGAAGGATGGGGATTTGTGTGCATCTCTAGGAGTTTGACAAGCACCTTTTCTTGGTCAGTTGACGATGAAAATGGAAAAATTAGAGGAGCACACAATGAAATGGATTGATTATCATGAAAAAAAAATGGTATTGGTGTCTACCACACAGGCACATCACAATGGGAAGAATTATCAATAAGATACTTGTCTACCAAGTATATTCTTGGAAATTGTGGCCTTTGAAAAAGATTTGTAAACATGATTTGGAAGAAAATTTAGATAGGTCAAATTTAATAATAGAAACTCCTTGATAGGAAAACATTTTTTCATGCATTCATCCATGTCACCATCCAAGAGTCCTTTGCTGTGCTTGTTGTTTAGAGACTACCTTGTGTTTTAATTCAAAAGAGCATTCAGTTCAAAATATAGCATTGGATTCACATTCATCACCCATAAACAGTATTTAGGACTTTAAAATGTGATCAAATAATGAAATTCCATCTGAGGTAGGATAGCTTGGTAAGAGTTTGGCTTCTGCAAGACACAGGTAACATTTTCCTTCTCACAGCAGATATCCAGTTCATTCCTCAGTAACTCTCCTACATCCTGAAAGACTTATGTAGACTTCAATTTTATTTGTGCTGTGGGAGCACTGCTTAGAGGACACTCTTGATTAATCCACCATCATTACTATTAGTTATCAAGGCTAACGGAGGAAAGATAGAGAGCCAGTGTCTGAAAGAGATGATATCAGAACCTTACCTTAATCAATAGCAACAGCCTCATCCCCGGCCCAAGCTTCTGTCAAAACCCCTAACTGGTATGGTACTGAGGTGAAGACCTTACCTCCTTTTCCTTCCTCTACTTAACTTCTAGGAAGTGTTGCTGAAGAACAGCAAGCTCACAGCTGGACACGCACTACCTGCTTACCTTTAAGGATCTGGAGTTTGCAGCATAACAGAACATTGTGGAATCTAAATAATGTGCTGATGCAATTGTTGCAGTTGCTCTTTAATTACAGCCTTGCAAGGCTCAGAAAATTTTCCGTGTAGTATCTGACAGCCATTGCTGGCTGTGCCATGGATCCAGTGGTGGGAATTCTGAATTTTACTGAGATATACAACATAATTTGCATAAATAATAATTAAAGTCTGTTTCTTTAATTTGAATTTTAGGGACCTGTTGCAATGAGAGTGGCAAAATTAGCAATTAATCAAGGGATGGAGGTAGGTTCCTTAATGCTTGAGTTTGTTTTGGAAATGGAGAGTGGAGATTTAATTTAAATGAACCATGTTTAGACTTCCATGTTTTTTTTTTAAGTTCTAAAATATGGTTGTTTAAATGCTACTATTACTGAAAGCTACTGAAGTTCCTTGCAGCTACGTCATTTATTTCATTCTTATGGTTATTGCTAATTCAGTATCATAAGCACAGAATTCAGTAATTTTATCAGTGCCCTGAAGCTTATGACATGCTCATTACTTTTGCCGTCGAGTTAGTAGACAGATTTATTGGCTAGTAGTTCATAGAAAACCAGAGGGACAGGGCATTCTGTGTATTTTTAGCATCGGTATTATATTACATAAAACATTCCAAGGAGAACTCCTAGCTCTCTCTACCTTTGCTTCTCAGTGTGCAGAAGCAGGGAGGCACACGCAATGCAAGGTGAATCCATTGTGTGTCCTGCGGGTACCCCAGGGAGATGACTCCAAAAGAGTGGAGGTCCCAGGCCAGGGAGGAGGAGATGGTGCACATACCCATTTATTGGACTTTTCATGGCAGTTGTTAAATTTTGGTTAAATAATGGGTATTTTGAAGAAAAGTGCTTCCTTCTTGCAGACTGAGTAACCTCCATATCTTCCTTGGCTGTATAGCAGTAAAAAGAGATGGACTTTATTAGCAGTAAATACAGTTTCATAAATTTGCAAAAGTATTTGGTTTATTTAAATATTTACATAATGGTAACAATACTAATAGCAAATATCTTATATAGCCCTTACTATGTACTAAGCATCGTGAGTGTGTGTGTGTGTGTGTGTGTGTGTGTGTGTGTGTTGCGATATAAAGGCCTCACCTGGATTAACTCATTTAATCCTCACAATTCTCGCATTGGGTGAGCATTATAATTAGCCCCTGTTCAGACATGCCTCTTTGAAGCACAGAGAGGTTAAATAACTTCCCCAAGTAACTCAGCTCCCAAGTGACAGAGTCCGGACGAACCCAGGAAGCCTGGTTCTGAGTCTCATGTTGGTCACACTCTGTCTGCTGAACTGTATCAAAGGATTGGGGGCTTTGGGGGTAGGGTTATTCAGTTTGAATTTCTGTTGACTGTACCGTATTTTACAAAGTTATTTCTGCTGAAATGCATTATGTTTTTATTCTCAGGTCGATTTAGTAACAGGGTTAGCCATAGAAGAAGCTTGTTATGCTCAGGTATGTAATACAATCACAGATTCAATGAGGATGACCCTTACAAATTGTATTTACCTTTTGTATAATTCAAATGAATTTCACTGAGCAAGATTACCCTTGTGCCCATTCCAAAATCATACAAATGGGTTGAAATTAGTTGTTTTTGCTATTTGTTACCAGCTGTTATGACTGATTCTGTTCCACAGGAATGTCTCTTGTCTATATAATCTGGAAAACTCTTAGAGTAACTGAGTCAGTCCTGGGTGTGCAGGAGCTGTCTCTCTAGGCTTATGCTTTCTTTTGCGCGTATGGCTCTGGTCTCCCACTCCAGTGTAGAGAGGTAGAGGAGAGTGGTGGCGAGCGTGTGCCGGCCCACGCAACCTGGGATGAGACTCCTTGGCTTTTCCTGAACTTCTGAGCCTTCTCTCCTGCCCACTGAAAGTTCACTAATGAAATTATAGTTTTATTTTTTACACAACCGGCACTTTTCATCTGTAAGTTTTGCATTTGTGGATTGAACCAAGTATAAATTGAAAATATTCAGGGGAAAAAAAAGCATGATTGCATCTGTACTGAACATATGCTGACTTTTTTCCTTATCATTATTCCCTAAACAATGTAACAACTGTGTACATGCCATTTATATTATATTAGGTATTATAAATAATCTAGAGATGATTTAAAGTATACAGGAGGATGTGCATAGGTAATATGATATACCATTTTATTAATATATAAGGGACTGGAGTATCTGCAGGTTTTGGCATCTGCAGGAGGTCCTGTAACCAATCCCCTGCAGATACTGAGGGATGAATGCATACAAATTAGTAGGTCTCCCAGTAGAGGAAAAAAGTGTTCTCCCTTTTTCATCTTTCTCTGAAAGATAGAACTTTGTTTTAGGGCATTTGAAATAGCAAAAAAGTTTTGTTCTACCTTTCCTGAGAGTTGGAAACTGCATGAGCTCTCGTTTAAAGGAGCAGTATCTAGAGTGTGACTCTGTGCACAGCCTGTATGTATACATCACCACCTGTCATTGATGAGTACATGCCATGAGGAAGGTGAACTGCACGTCTTAGAAATAGACTCAGAGCCCAAAGAAAAATTTTAAAAGCACATTTGGCCATAAATTACAACTTAACTAAATGTAAAAACCAGAAATTATACAAGGTATTCTTCAGACCACAATGGAATTAAACTAGAAATCAATAAAAGAAAGATTGCTAGAAAAGCCCAAAATATTGGGTGATTAAACAACACCTTTCTAAATAATGTTGTATGTCAAAAATGTCCTGAGGAATTATGAAATATTTTGAATTAAATTAAAATGAAAATACAACTTCTCAAAGTTTGTGGGATATATTGAAATCAGTGCTTAGATAGAAATAGCATTAGATGCATATATTAGAGAAAAGATCTAAATCAATAATAACCTTCCACCTTGTTAGGAAACTAGAAAAAGAAGAGCAAAATGAGGTAGAGAACTACTTGGAGTAAGGAGGATGAGTTTGGTTACATAATAAGGAGAATTGTTCAAGTGACTGATAGATTTTAAAATTTTAGAATGTGGTTTTAAGTAGTTTTCTTAGATAGTGCTTGATAAACTTTTACAGCTGTTTTAACATTTTTGACATATTTAATATTTTGTTTTTTTAGACCATTCCAACGAAAGACAGACTTGAAGGTCTTCTTGCTTTTAAAGAGAAAAGGCCCCCTCACTATAAAGGAGAATAAAAGGAAGAGAAATTCTTAAGATGCCAATGTACTAAATGTACTTCTGGAAGTGTCTTTCGGGTCCACTGTATGCCTCAGCACATGGAATCTCAATGACCAAAGTGAAGAGCAAATTATTCATATAGTGTAGTAAGCATCTGGAATGGACCCATCCGTGTACTTCATTCAAATGTGTAAATGTCATATTCATTCAGATTTGTAAAGCTAGTAGTGTATATTGTCAGAAACAGAATCTAAGTTAGATATACATTTTTAAATATTTACTGCATATGCGGCTTTCTGTTCTTAATTTTTTAATGTGAATAATTTATATATTGCACATTCTAGGGAATAATATTGATTGTATGTCTACTGTGCTGCATTAAGAAAATAAAATTTCTATATACCAAAAATGTGAAGTTATACCAAATAAAGTTTCTAAGTAATTAATGCATACGAACAGATACATATACATATATCTAAACCTGAAAAATGAACTGATAGATATTCTGAGTGAAAACTACCTAATACAAATAAAATCAGTGAAAAGAAAACATGGGAATTTTTCTTTTACCCCATTCTTTTTGAATTGACTAAATCATTGCATGCTGGACTTTAGAAGAAACAGCCCTTTCATTGCTGCTTCTGTCAGGCAACCTGTTTACATCATCAGTCCCGTAATACGGTATCGAAGGTGAAGAATTAATCCAAAGACTGAAGCCAAAGAACCGAAGCGGACAGGAGACCTGGTGAAGTGGGACTTGCAGGACCTCCGCCCAGCAAGTGGTTTGGCCACCAGGCCTAGGAAAGGTGATGTTTACACACAAAGGAGGAAAGAAAGTGGGGCAGCCAGGATTGGAGCATGAAAATGGCTTGGGGTCATGGATTAAAGTGGAGACCGTTCTCTGCTTCCTTACCCTCAGCTATTTGCATCCAATTTCTGTAAGGGAAAGAGGTGAACTTAAAACAACTCTTTGTCCTAACAAACACCTGCCTTCCTACCCAGGCCAGGCTAAGAAGCCGTAAACAGAGGGGCCTCCAGGTTGCGTGCCTGAGTAGCTGTACCTGGGAAGTAGGCATTGTTAGGTGTGTGGGACATCGGAAACTGGAGAATTCGCTGTGGAAAAAGGAAGGAGAACATTCTGTTGCCCTTAAATAATTTGAGATAGCTCTACTTTACATTCATTTTACCAAACCACACTGCCTTCCTAGTTGGCGCCAGGTCTGAGTCTGGTCATGCTGGAGACGACGTCCCTGGGAGTGCCCCTTGCCCGCTGAACACTGCAGCAAGCTTCACTGTGGTGCAGCCCAGCTGTGTCCTTAAGGTGTCCTCCTTTCACATTTCCGTATATCAGATAAACACCCATTTTACTGTGGATTTACATCCTCATCATGACGACTTCATTGCTGTTTGAAAGCATGTAGGCTTCATTTTTTAAATTCTGAAACTTACATTTTTTAACTTGGGAATTTGAACTCAACCTCAATTCTGAAATTCTTCTAGGAGGCAAATGTGGACTGGCCATCTGCTGATGTCTGTCCTGACAAAGGTAGGCAGTATCTTCACTAATGTCTGGACACTAAGGTGAGTGCTGTTTTCTTTACCACCTTAGGTGCTGAGGCTCTGCGGATTTATGACAATTGCTCAGCTGATCATCATACTATAAAGAGGGCTTATTAAAATTCACGTTTGGCTCTCTCTGTGGTGGTCGTGTTGGGCGGCAGGCATGCTTGTGTACTGATAAACTTGCTGAGCGGTTCGTTTTATGCATGATAATTTGCACCTAAAATGCTGGTGGTGGTTTTCATAGCCCTTTAAAGGTTGCAGGGCCAGTTTGTCCTCTCCATGACATGCTAAGTACCACTTTCTCTTTGAGCAGGAAATAATTATGTTATTAGGAAAAAATTATTCAGAGTGTGCGAAGTCGTTTCTCTTAACTTGGATTCAGAGTCTAGTCTACTGTCACTGATCGAGCACTGTTTAATTTCCTAACAAGTTCTGATGAAGTCACTGGAATGTATCTGAAAGCAAAGTCCTGTAGTGACTTAAGGTATTGCAGACTTCATGTATTATGGCAGAGAAAAGTGTCTGTCCAATTCTCTGAATCAACGTTTGCCTATCTCTTGATTTTCCTTTCAGTATCAGTCTTGCTGCTAAGTAATCCTGATCCTCCCCCAAGTCAGGCTTACGGGTCTCTGGGTAGGGCCATGCTACCTAGGGAGGGGCCCCTGCATGGGCTGCTCCTCTTTCTGCAGCACACCGCCTGTTGGTGCGTACAGCTGAAAATGCAGTAGACGTATCCGTGTGTTCAGACTACGTTAGAGAAGACTCAAAAAAGGAGGATGAGTGGTCAAGCACAGATAGAAGTAAGAGGATGAAAGCAAAACAAAGAAAATATTTCCCATGATCTCAGAGCATGAGGCCTACTGGTTTTGAAGTTTATTTAGAGCTGGTTAATTTCTAACTTGTCTATGAAAGGAAAGGAAAAGAGGTTTCCAAGTTTCTAAAGTTCTGAGGCAAGAGAAAAGCTCTAGTAATGGCCAAAATAAGAGGTTTTCTGAGATTGATTTCTGTGATGTAAAGGATCGTTTCATGTTTGCTTTGTTCTTAATAATGATGGATTTGGTTTTCCTGTCAATCATTTTTGTTCTCCTTGTTGTTCTAGCAATCAAAACTTGGCTTGTCACAAGGTGTTACTTTTCTGATAGCACTTTCTAAGTGCTTTGTGAATAGGCCAAAGTAGTGGAGTGTGGATTCATGGATCAGCACTTAGAAAAAGCGTACACCTGCACATGGGTGTGTCACTGGCCGGCCGTCAGCCCTTTTCCTCACTTGACCTGAACTTCTGCCTCTGGTGATGTGCCCTACATTTGCTCTTATTTGGGCTCCAAAGATCCTGGCACACAGACATTCAGAAATAATTAATCATGCCATTATTTGTCTACCGATCTAGTAAAATATTAACTAACACGTACGTCAGTATGTATTGAACTTTATCAGAATAGCAGTAGAAATTATTTTCTCATAGTATGTTAACTGTATACATGTTTCACAAAAAAATACAACATTTAAAAGTTAGTTGCTAATATTCTGGTAACACAATGTAAGAGGTGCTTTTCTGCATAGATGAAGCAGGATACAGATTGTGTTTTGGGGTATTTTGGGAGGTGGAAGGTGGTCGAATCCTCTGTTCAATTGTATATGTGTCTCAGGCTCCAAAAAATCACTGTTTCAAATGCTTGCCTTTGAATTTTCAGTCTTCTTTGGGACCTCCAAAAATTCAGCTGCCCCTTAGAGCGTTAGCACCTAATAAGCTATTTAGTGTACACTATTTGTTTTCCAAAATAATTCTCAGGGCAGCATGAGATATCTGGGGACCTGGTGGGGAAAATAAAGGATGTCAAGGACAGACCAAGACATGCACCCGTGTGGTTCGGCAGCAGCCCTGGAGACGCGCCCGTGTTGCAAGACATGAGATGGGCCCTCCTCCAGGAGCTGGCAGTTCCCTCGGGGGCCCCAAAGTGAGCTCCTAGGAACCAACATGTAAGTTCTTTTTTAAAGGCCTAATATAGAAACAGTACTGTGGTGTTTTGATTTAAGAAAACATTTTGACAAGATCACTGAAAATACCCTTTAAATAAGATGAGCGAATAAGAGCTGGGTGTTACGGTAATACTGAGTAACATTTATGAAGCCATTAATATCTACCAGGTGCTTTCCAGACACTACCTCCACGAAAGGATAGGCACTTTGGTTATTCCTGTGGCACAAAGAGACCCATAAACCATGGAGGGATCACTTACCCGCAGCCCCACGGCAGGTACATGCTGAAGTCAGGAATTACACCCAGGTCTCCTGGCCCTTTTGTCACTGTTGAGCTTGAAAACAGCCAAACAACGTAACAGAAGGCTGCTGATACGTGTGTTTTTGTCAACCTAGAGGGAGTAGTGTCCTTTGCCCTGATTTGGTCAACAATTTTCTCATTACTTGGAAAAATACCAAAAGTGTGCTTATCAGCTGATCTGATGACACAGGCAAGTAATGTAACAATTAGAGCCAACGCCCACTCAGCGCCTCCTCTATCAGACACTGTGCATTTTTACACCTAATAGCAGAACCTTATGAAATGGGTTTGCTGATTTATAGTTTAGGACACTGAGGCAGCAGGATTCATGCTGGGCGTTCTGGGTTCTGGGTTCGTTCCGGTGTTTAATGACTGTACCATCAAGGGCACGGAGCCAGTCTTGGTAGATATGAATGAGGCATGGATCTGTCAAGATGCTAGTAGTGATTGGTGTATGTCTTCACATCTCAGTTCCCCCTAAAACCAGCTACTGGAGTCTAAGTGTGAGGACTCATGGCTTGATAGCAACACTTGTCAAAAAGGGGGCAAGAGGGCCTGTCATCCCAGCACTTTGGGAGGCCAAGGTGGGCGGATCACGAGGTCAGGAGATCGAGACCATCCTGGCTGACACGGTGAAACCCGCCTCTACTAAAAATACAAAAATTAAGCCAGGCGTGGTGGCGGGTGCCTGTAGTCCCAGCTACTCGGGAGGCTGAGGCAGGAGAATGGCATGAACCTAGGAGGCGGAGCTTGCAGTGAGCCGAGATCACACCACCGCACTCTAGTCCGGGCAACAGAGCAAGACTGTCTCTAAAAAATAATAATAATAAAAAAAAAGGGGAGGCAAGATGTGCTCCCCGTGGGTCAAGAGTGCCCCAGACATCTTTCGGGAAGGGCGCCAGGTTTGTTGCTCTATTTGGCCCTGGTCAGACTCATCCGGAGTGTTGTATTCAGCACTCAGCATTGCAATTTCTAGTGGTCATAGAGTCACTCTGTACCTTCCCGTAAAGCACATGGGAGCTCTTTGGCCAAGTTTCAGCTCCACTGAAGCCAGCGATGAGACCATGGACAAAACGCCTCATCTCCCCAAGCCCATTTCTTCATTTGTAAAAGAATCCAGTAGTCGTTCAGGATGGTTATGAAGACCCAGTCACATTGGATATGATATGTATAAAGGTGCTTTACGTGGTGGTGTGTTTTATTTGTTTCATATTTCAGAAGACGGGAAGGTAGGTCTCACAACCATGGCTGGTTTGGGGGCATGTACATGAACCTTCACTCAGGAAAAGAGAAGTCTAGGGAAACATGGTAGCTGCCTCCAATAGAACTGCAGTTTGAAACAGATCTTCAGAGGCTTCCAGGGCAAGGGGAAGCCATGCAGGGCTCCTCCCCACCTCCCCACTTCTGCTCATTGCTCTGCACTTGTCCAGAGACAAGAGAGGTGGACTAAAGTCTATGCGAGGAAGTTACTTACACCCTCCTAGGTCCAAAAGCTGCCCCCTGCCTCTGGAGTGTTAGAGCAGAAAGTGGGCAGGCATGGGCAGGGCCATTGCTGCGGGAAGTTTAGAGGCACCAGAGGACAGTTCTTCCAACTTAGACGGTTTTTGTGAAGTGAAAGCAAACTGCAGGCCCCCAACACTGGCGCAGACTCTCATGGGTGCAGTCCTCTAACACTGGCACGGACTTAGCAGATGAGAAAGATGGGTCTCCTTACAAATACTGGTCGCTAGTGAGATGGGTCTTGAGAGACAGAGAAAACAGGTATCTGCCTGAGGTGTGTCTGGTTAACTATGTTGGCCCTTGAGGTAATCTACAGTGTAAGGAGTTTTAGTTCATCTAACATTGTAAGAAATCATTCTCATGTTTGAGTGCCATGTTTGTAGTACCAATTTTGGGGGCCAGGGAGGGAAGATTGCCCTGAGCAAAGCTGCCCATTTTCTCATCTGGTCGGTTTTCATGGAGCGGCCCACCTGCTCCCCACCTCGGGAGATACTGGAGGAGTCTAGCCCTGCGGTGGGCTGTGGTCAGGCCAAGGGTAGGCCAGGTTTCCTTCCTAGGCTTCAGTTCATTCTCCCATCTTGCTGCCAAGGTAGCTTTAGATGTTTTGGTCCCCTAAAGCATTTAAACAGACTGACGTGTAAAATGCCGTCTGAACAAAGTCTCCCATGAACGTACTGCACAGTGTGTACCTGAACCTTCCGAGAGAAATAGTAAAATCACCACATTATCAAGTTGTAGCTCGGGAATTACGTAACTTTACTGGTGATGTTTGCAGGAAAAGGTTTCAGAGAAATTTGAAAATTGGCAAGTGTACTTTCTTGACCTTTCCAAAAATAGTCTGAGTCACGTTCACTTTCAGCCTCCAAACTGTGTTGAATGAAACCTTTGTGCAGTTTACAGAAAGTGAAGAACTGTTTGGCAAGAGAGAGAAGTTCGAGCTCCTAATAGCCTCGGCTGCATTGGGTAACATTTCTTTTGAGTTGTCTATTAACGCTTTCCTGAAACATGCTTTTTATGATGCCTAGAACTTGTATAAGAGTGACTGTAATTTGAGTTCTTTAAAAATGTAAGTACAAGAAATGTGTCACATGCCATAAGAAATAGGAAATGACAGCCCACATCTATCTTGGTGGAAGGAAGCTCTAATTATTGGAAGATGTGATTGGAATATTGGTTCTTAATACCTACGGGTGGCTCTGTCGTATGCTTACCTAACACCAGTATTGGCATGCAAATAACACTGAAAAGCTCCTTTCTTTACCTCTGGTCTTTGTGGGAAGGCATGGTGTGAGTCGAGATTGCTAAACCACTCTTCTGAGAGGACTCAGAGAGTGTTTATCCTAGACCATCCATGGCACTGGTACTTCTGAGTTCAATTATGGTGTGATCTCATTAGTCCAGGCTCAGAATGGCTCGGTAACCTCAAAACTCCAAGCCCTCGGTGCTTGCTTTACTTCCCTAGACTTGCAGTTTACGTACGCCCACATGTGCTTCATGTGTATTAAAAATGCTTGCATGTGTAGATATGAAGATATATGTTGACTGTCCTGAAAAACATGACATACCTAACATTTAAAATTGTTTTGAGCTTCCCCTGGGGATAAACTAGTCTTCAAATGTAAACATGATGAGCAGCGTAGGGGTTATGGTAGAAGTTACAATTACCGTCTTGACTTATACAGTCTATTATGGAGTAATACTAAGTTAATTCCAACAGTATACAAATTCTTTGTTCCTATATAGCATTGTATCTTCCCCCATCCTCTGTGCTTTTGTTTTCATACAAATTAAATCTTTATGCACTGTAACTTCAGAACAGTTTAATTATTGCTTTATGAAGTTGTCTTTTAATTGGAGAAAAAGAAGTTACAAATGAAATGAAAGTTACAAATGAAAAATACACTTACAGTGTCTCTTATATAGTTATCTTTACCAACACTCTTTTTTTAAAAACTGTGGATTTGAGTAACTTTCTAGTATCTTTTCGTTTCAACCTGAAGCACTCCCTTTAGTATTTCCCGTTGGGCAGGTCTGCTAGGGACAAATTCTCAATTTTTGTTTATCTTGAAATGTCTCAATTTTTCTTTCATTTTTGAAGGATGATTTTGTTAGTCATAGGGCTCTTGGTTAACAGCCTTTTTTCTTCAGCACTTTCAATATGTCATGCCACTGCATTTTGGCCTGCATGATTTCTGATGAAGAGCTATCTTAATTTTATTGTGAATCCCTTGTGTATGATGAGTCACTTCTCTTGATGCTTTCAGGATTCTCTTTTTGTCTTTGTCTTTTGACAATTTGAGCATAATATGTCTCAGTGTGGATCTCTTTGAGTTGATTCTGTTTTGTTGGGCTCTTGGATACTTAGACTCATGTCTTTGTCACATTTGGGAACTTTTTGGCCATTATCTTCTCAAATACTTTTTCTACCCCTTTCTCTCTTTCCTTTCTCTCTGGAACTCCCATTAGGCATATGCTGGTATACTTGATGGCATCCCATAGGTCTCTTGACCTTTGAACAAGACCTTTGATTATTTTCCTTTAATCTTATTTCTCTCTACTCTTCAGATTTAGTAATTTCTATTGATAAGCTTTTGAGTTTACTCCTTCTTTCCTCTGCCATCTCAAATCTGCTTTTGAGACCATCTAGTGGGTTTTTCATTACAGTTATTGTCATTTCTATTTTAGAATTATTCTTTGGTCCTCTTTAAAATGTTTTGTCTTTATTTATATTCCATGTTGGTGAGGCATCATTCTTATACTTTTCTTTAGTTCTCTGAATATATTTAAAATAGCTGATTTAAAATGTTTTCGAATACATTTAACATCTGAGCTTTTCTCAGGAACAGTTTCCATTGAATGTTTCATTTCCTTGTATGAGTCAGACTTTCTTGTTTCTGTATATGTCTTACAATGTTTTATTGAGTAATGAACATTTTAAATAATATAATATGGCAACTCTGGAAGTCAGATCATCCTCTGTCCCATCCTAGGTTCACAGTTGTTTGTTATTGTTGCTATTTGTGTATTGACTTTCCTGAACTAATTCTGTGTGTTTTGTTGTGTGTGGTTACTGAAGTCTCTGCTTGGTTATTTTAGTGTTCAGCTCTTGATTGGACTCAGATTTCCTTAAATGCCTTGAACCAGTAAATCTCCAGCTCTTGCTGAAGGGCTCTGTATGTTGAGGCATACCTTCAATACATTGACAAGCAATTGGCAACTCTGCCTTAGCCTTCACTTCCTCCTTGTGTAGAGCCTTAAGGTCAGCCAGAGGTGAGAGCTAGGGCCTTCTCAAGTCTTCCCTGAGCTTGCATACAGCCCTCACATGCACGTGGCCTTCTAGATTTCTAGGAATATGTCAGAGCTTTTCATAGCCCTCTATGGACATCTCATTCCCCAGTTTCTGTTTTTATGTTTTTTGGTCAGCTTCTTACTTGCCTCAACTCAGGCAGCTTTGATGCTGAACAATCATCACTGATTTTTTCTTTTTCCTTAAACACCCTGCAGGAAAAAGCTCTCTACAATGAATGAGGTCCTAAGTTAGGGCAAATAAAGACAAGCCCTGTGAGTGGGGGTTTTCCCCATTATTGAAACACCAGAGAAATGCTGGACATATCAGATAATGACAAGTTTCTAGGAACAGGGCTTTGGGCATGCTACAAAGACATTTATTCTCCTATGGTGGCTGCTGGTTTTCATGGCTGCCATGAGTGTGAGACTATTAGTTTTCAAGGTGTGTGTGGCTCTGGGAAGAGGAAGTGGAATAGGGCAAGTTAAAATTCCACAAAGCAGCTGGGTGCTGTGGCTTACACCTGTAATCCCAGTACTTTGGGAGGCCGAGGCAGACGGATCACCTTTGACAGGAGGTCAGGAGTTCAAGACCAGCTTGGCCAACATGGTGAAACCCCGTTTCTACTAAAAATACCAAACACTAGCTGGGTGTAGTGGCGGGCGCCTGTAATCCCAGCTACTCAGGAGGCTGAGACAGGAGAATTGCTTGAACCCAGGAGGCAGAGGTTGCAGTGAGCCGAGATCATGCCATTGTACTCCAGCCTGGGCAACAAAAGCAAAACTCTGCCTCAAACAACAACAACAACAAAACAAATAAAATGCCACAAAGCTTGTTCTTATTGAGATTCAGCCACTTTTCTTGAATAAATGCTTCTCAGATTGTTGCAAGCTTTTGGCTAATTTCTGGGGTTCTTAAAAAGTTTTGACAATTTTTTTTTTCTACAATCTTTATTGATGTTCTCATTGTTTATATGGAGGAGCAGATTTTTTGGAGGTTCTCACTGCACTGTTCCCACTGATATGCCTTCCCTATCCCCAGCTGATTCTAATGCAAACATGTATACCATGGGCTGTCATTGGCAAGGTGTACAAGGTAGCTTTCTGACTTCTGGTACATCAAAACTGGTATTTATTGAATTATTATTAAAGCCCAAACCGTTGACTATACCTCACTTCCCAAATGTCAGGTTTAGTTGTAGTCAAGGTAGGAGAGGATTTACTGCTGTATTGTCTTTTAAATGTGTGCTCTGAGTCTAGACCCAGGAAACAGAAATAGGCTGCTCCAGCTGAGGCTCCCCTTGCCTGGTCATGAGGTTGGATGATCTGTGAGGGATCTGTGTTCATTCAGTCCTTAGTTGCTAAACTAACAGCCATAAACCAAAGCAAAGCAATGCATAAATGCAGCCTTCAAGTAGTAAAAATAAAAAGTATTGAAATTCCAGCATATATAGGTGTCTTATGTTTTAGGACAACTTTTCTTCCACACTGTTAAATTCATGTTCCACTGTTGAACATTTAGACTATGATGACAAAATCATTTATTAATTTGAGCTTTCAGACCTTGAACAGGATTTCATGTACAGTAAGAGTTTGCTAGTAATCAAATGCAAGAGTCCTTTCCTTAAAAAAAAAAAAAGTAAAATGAAGATAAGATGAAATTTAATTTCCAATATATGTTAGGGAACTAGATATATTCTAGTTGGTACTAGAATGTATAATTAGCCCTTGGTGAAATTTCAGAAGACTTTCTAGGTTAAGATGTCATTGAAAACAGTCCCTCTACAGGAAGGCCACTTCGAGGGTAGAAGACACACGTGAGTCATCTCACCTCTGGCAGCACTGTTACCTCTCAGAGCTTCTCAAACACAGTGGCCATTGTTGTTACCACGGCTAATTATTAGCCTGCTCCAACAGAATTTGTGTCGATGTTACAAAAACAGTTTATGCTACACAAGCTCTTTATTCATGTAATAATTACAGCATGTTTGTCTTAAGTATTTCGCAAGTGTTCTCTTTGGATAATACCAGCAAGATTAAGTAATAGCTTCTCGCTAACATTATTGCTCAAGAACATCAAACATGACGGATTGGGATTTGATATCCGTATATCTTTGGCTTCTAGCATCTTTGACTTTTTGTGTTGCTCACATATAAAATACTCTTCTTGTGGGGGTGTGCCTATTGTTTCTAATGCAAACGCCAGGAACCACATGAGCAAAATATTTTATTTCAGTTTTAATGGAGAGTTTTTAATAATGATCAAGAGTAACACAACCAAGCCAGCAACAACACTGTGCCAGAAGCCAGAGACTTCAAAGAGTCTTCCTTTCAGAACTCCAAAAAAAAAAAAAAAGAAAGAAAGAAATTTATGTTTCTCCATATCATCCAACTTCATCATTGGCAATAAGTGACTTGGCAAGAAGCATGCATCACATGGTTTGAGTTCTGCACTGGAAAAGGTCAGCAGGAGGCACAGACACTGGCCTGCATGATGCAGCCGTGTACTCTGATCCCACGACACGTGCTTTGGAGCACGTTATGCAATGTTACACTGCTGATTAATGGCCGCTTGCACAAGAAGTTTTTCATTACCCCTACTGCAAGCATCCTGGGAATGATTAACTTTGTGACATAACTTTCATCATACAAATATGGAAGATTTAAACAGAATTTCAAAATAATGTGCTTCAGAAATAACAATGAGTTTTGGCTTCTTAATGCATCCACAATTAATAACTATTTTAAAGCCACTGGGTGAAGTCAAGACACCTATTTGGAAGTTGTCTTTTTTTTAGGAGTAGGGTTTCATGTGAGATTGGTTCATGAACACTCTTCTACCCTATTTTAATTTTACCTTTATTCTAGTTTGCTGTTGAAGATGTCAGACATATTTTACAGTGCTTAGCTCTTATGAGCTAAATATTGAATATACCGGTTGCTTTTATTAAACATTTTTGGAGCCACAAAGATATGACTCTTACATTGTCACACATAGTGGAAAGTTATGGTGATGCTTGTTTTTGAGTCCACGTAACTAAAAAGGTAAACAACTAAAATTCTGCATTTTGTTGAACTTTGACTCTTAGCAGTTGAGTGCCGTCTGAACTGCTGGGTGCGTGAAGACTGTATTTTGATGGCAGAAAGTCAACCAAAGTAGCTTAGACAACAGGAAACTTCACTGGCTCTCAGCCCCAAACTGTGTAAAGACAGGGGAGCCGGGGTCACAGGGCTGCCAGGACACTCCACTCCCCACCATGTGCCTGTAGTCTCTGGTATGTGGCTCCATCCTTTGGGCCTGTCCCAGTAGACCAGCTCTACCTGATGGCAGCTCCCAGCTGCATGGCCCCCCAGCAGGAAAGAGGGGGCACACTCTTCACTCACTTCCAACTCAGAAACTCCCAGGAGAGGCCTCTGATAGGCCTAGCTCAGATCATATGGCCTCCCTGTGGCCAGGGTGGTGGGGTACTATGATTGGAGGAGGGAGATCTCTTCAGGAGAAGAGAGGGCTGCTGTCCTGGACCCAAAAACAAAGCAGCCACCCAGGCCAACCTTGACTCAATCAGCCATCCTTTCCCTGATCCTATGTGCCTTAAGGCCTCTCCTAGATACAGTCACAAACCTGGGCATCCTGCTCAGTAAGCATCACCCCAGGGTTCTGCCCAGCTCTAAGTCCAGATCTGTAGGTCATGTCCCTTCCTCCAGAGGCCAGGCATGGCTCTGCAGAACAAAGCAGCCTGTGGCCTCAGTGCCCAGTGAAGGAGGGAACCACCCACAGATGGGGGCGAAGCATGCAAGGGCTCCAGCTCACAGCGCATTTCACATCACGGGAAGGGACTAGACAGGGACTGTTGTTTTCCTGGCAGTTGATCACTTGGCCAATCTCGTGACAATGTTCTTGCTGCTAGGACTCTTTCCTAGAGGAATATTGGAGAAAATTTTTCCGCTGGGGTCTTATCACGTCATTGGTCCATGCACTACTTCATTTTTGTTCGTGCAGTCTTAGACGTTGTCATGGGCTGAGAACAGACCCCTTAAGCCTTATGTGGCCTTCCATGGATTTAATGTGAGGAGGGAGTCCATAGTCCACCCTCTCTCTGGACGTCAGCCGCATGGCATCTGTCTGAAGTAGGGCTTGCAAGAAGGGGCTTCTGGTCTACCCCAGCATGTGGCCCCCACCGGCAAGGACCTGGACCAGCCAGATCAGGGGAGGAGCTCAAGGCACTGTCAGGGAAGTGGGTCAACCATGGAGACAGGGCATTGAGAAGGTGCCAACACCTCTGTCAAAACTCTTCTGGAGGCAAGTGACAGACCCGGCTTGAACTGAACAAGTCAGGAAAAGGGACTCCCTGTGCCTAGCCAGCTTCGGGAGCCACTGGACTTGCCGTCTCAGGACTCTAGGAACTCAGTCTTTCTTCTCCCATCTCCCCCTCTCCTCTGCTATCCAGCTTCCCTTGTGGTAGGAGGATATGGCCCCTGGCAGCTCCCAGGCTCCCCACCACAGAGCAGGGTGCTCTTAATTGCCACTCTGCTCAGAGATGTTTGGGGAGGATGAGGGCCCTAGGCCAGTGGGGAGGTGCGGTAATCGGTAATTGGTAATTGGTTGCCCTCATTAGGACGTCGTGATTGGAGTGGGGTAGAAGCCTGCCACACCTGGCTTTCAATTCCAGCAGATGGCCACATGGGTGTTACTGGGCTTGTCCTTGTCCCTGTGTCTCTAGGTTATTAGTGCATTTCTTTGTTCACCTTTGGACACGCAGGGTGGCCAGACACGCGATGTGTGGCTTGTGGACCCCAGCAAATCACAATGCAAGATTCTCCAAATCCCTATTGCCACCGAGTAAATACACTTGGCACAGATGGGCTGCTATCTTCCTGGTGCTGTAAGAGTTGTGTTTAATGAAATACCAAATCATCATTTGATTCATGTTGGTGTCATTTTGTTTTCTCAGAGGAAGACAATTGTCCAGTTACTCTTATGTTGGGCTCCTCAAACTACTTTGAAGTTCATATTCAGAAAAATGGGAGCCCGGCTGGGCATGGTGGCTCACACCTGTAATCCCAGCACTTTGGGAGGCTGAGGCAGGTGGATCACGCAGTCAGGAGATTGAGACCATCCTGGCCAACATGGTGAAACCCAGTGTCTACTAAAATACAAAAAATTAGCTGGGCCTGGGTGGTGCGCACCTGCAGTCCCAGCTACTCGGGAGGCTGAGGCAGGGGAATTGCTTGAACCCAGGAAACGGAGGTTGCAGTGAGCTGAGATCATGCTACTGCACTCCAGCCTGGGTGACAGAGCAAGACAGAGAGAGAAAGAGCAAGACAGAGAGAGAGAGAGAAGAGAAGGAAGGGAAGGAAGGGAAGGAAGGGAAGGAAGGGAAGGAAGGAAGGAAGGAAGGAAGGAAGGAAGGAAGGAAGGAAGGAAGGAAGGAAGGAAGGAAGGAAGGAAGGAAGGAAAGGAAGGAAGGAAGGAAGGGAAAAGGAAAAGGAAAAAGAAAGAAGGGAGGGAGGGAAAGAAAAGAAAGGAAGGAAGGAGGAAAGAAAGAAAAAGAAAGAGAAAAAGAAAAATGGAAATGGGAGCCCCCAGTTTTGGTTACTTGAGGAGAAGTTCTAAGATTTTCTGCTGCAAGTGATCAGGCAACACAAGTGAACTTGTCCTAAACAACAGAGTCTATTTCTAAATACAACTTCTAAAGAAGGGAATACTTGTTTTTCTTTCTTCTGAACAGTTGACATGACCCCGAAGTTATGTAAGATGAGTTAACCTGCAGCGCTGCCACATGTTCTTGTGAGAAGTTAAACAAGAACAGGAGGGAGGAAGCGGCAATTTACCAACTTCCTCCCGTCCAAAGTCCTTGATTCCAATTCTTTCCTTCGAAGAACAGACTGTGATAACCTTTAACTCTTGATTGCTTCGTGACAGCAGTGACGGGATGGGGGGTTGTAAATGGCGCAGCGGCGGGTGCGGTGAAGTTCAGGGTGCGGCCCTAAGCCATACGACTTTCCGCTGCACCCAGAGGGTTGCGCATGTACTCGGCTGAGCCTCGGTGCTTAGAGCAAGTGTGTGCAACCCCAAGGCCCCTCACCCCGACTCGCTGCTCACATTCCGGCTTCACCGAAAGCCAGTGAGTGCTTAAACACTGACTTCTGACCCCTGCTCCTCCGGCGATCTGCCTTCCCCCTGGCATTCCTGCGGGTCCCGGGCCGGGGGACGCTGCCTACGTGCGGCGGCGGCCCCTGCGCGGCCGAAACGCTGGCTGCTTCCTGGAACGCGGTGCAGATAAGAAGCCGCTGCCGGGCTCGGGTTTCAGAAGCGCGCCACCGCGGGTTACAAAACCCTGTGTCATAATTTCACTTCGGATTTTTTTTTTCTTTCCTAGTGCTGGCTTCCCGCAGAAGGACGTTTTGTGTGTTTGGTCCATGTGTGCGTTTGTATTTCCTTTTGGTAATTATTTTGGAAAACGTTCAGAGGCCAAAAATAGAGAAGCCAGAGGCCTCCTTGCTGCGCACCTCGCGGCCCGGAGCTCTCCAGCGCATAGGGTCCTGCTGAGACACGGCGACGACCACCGTGTGCCCCGAGTGCCCGAGCCCCCTGCCGGGCCTGGCCGCTGAGGACGCGCTCCCCGTCACCGGCTCATTTCCTCGGTTCTCAAACCTTCAGTGCCCGTCACTAGCAACTTAATCTGCGCTCTAACTCGCAGAATTCTTTTGACCTGTTGGAGAAAAATAGCATTTTAAGATCTGGATTATTCAAGAGGGTGGAGTTGGCTAAGTTTAGTGGACGTTAAAAATAGCCCAGCGGTGCGGGCGGGTCAGGCCTGGGGGCGCCAAGACCTCCGCCCTCACCCTGCCCCCTACGGGCCTACGAGCCGCAGCCCTCCCAGGGCCTGTGCGTAATTCTAGCCAAGGCCCAGTGTCATTTCCAAGAGGTGCCTCTCGGCCGGGTTACTCATATGTCAGATTCCCATTCTCACGTCGTGTTTCACGCAGCAACTGCATTTCCAAAGAAAGGCGTGAGTCACTACCAAGTGGCTGCAGAGGGAGGGGAGGGCGGCCATACACCGGAAGAAAGAGGTGGGGGAAGGGGCTTTTTATAGCGTTCTGAGCTGGCTTTCTTTTCCATAGGTTAATTTTTATCTTAACTACCAAACTTAGGCTGGATCGCCTTTTTATAAGAAATCTATTTAAATACAAGGGATTATTTGAACTTCTTTTTAAAAAGCCAAGGGCATTTTTTGTGTGGTTCTCAGCTTATAAATAAAATATATTAATAGTTGTTTAATGGGCATTTAAAATGCCAGCTGCCTGTGACTGTTTTTAGTGCATTCTCTAAACACCACTTGGAGACCTGAAACTACCCGCTTGGTTCAGTCCACAAGGAGACTGCCACCTTGCCATGGGCCAGGTATACCCAGCCTAGTGAGGCCAAGCTCATTCCTCTGAACAGATGGTGATTTTCAAATTGAATGCTATTCTAGTGTACTTATTTAGGAAAAAGATCTAAAAATAGAGTTGAATGAACATAACCTGCAAAAATAAGTTGTCAGCTTCTTTTTACTCCTGGAGGGTTGAAAACAAAGCTGTCAGCAATTTCTGCGAACTGAGGAATCTGTATACTTTCTTATTTTAGAGAGAGCTTTTTCAGTGGGACTGTAATTGAGTCCCCTTAAATCTTTGTGTCAACAAATTACCATCTGTTGTTCTAGAGCCTCTCAAATTGGTGAGACTCGCTGCTGCTTACTGCCGGAGTGGAGGGGGGTGCTGTCATTTGCTCTTCTGGATGTGAGCTTTGGAGAGGGAATGGGTGCCGCTGGTTTCCGATGTCATTGCAGGAGTCCAGGCTTTGCCAGCCCCCGTTACCCAGACCCTGGGGTCTTGTAGAGGGAGTGATTGAGAGATGCCCGGGAGTATGGGCTTGGAGACGGGTGGCACTGAAGTGGAGAGGAAACCCCAGCCAGTTTTGGCGGGTCCTCAGGGGAGTCTCAACACTTGTTGGTGACTGGGGTCAGAGTAGCCCAGAGCGCTGGGTTTTGAGTAAATCCTTGAAGCGCTCAAAGCACTCAGCCCTTCTTTATAAGGTACTTGGTTTAGCCTTTGCGGCAGGAAACCACAGGTGACGGGGACAACAGAGGGCCTTTGTCCCCAGTCTAGCACATTCACACCATTTTTCTGTGAAGCGACTGCACGTGCTGACCTAGAGGAAGTCAGAAATGGAACTGAGCCCTTGTTTCATCTTGGAGAGGAGCTCCCCTGAATATGGGGAACCCTCTCTGGATGGAGGATGGTGTGCAGGGGGGTCCCCAGACTCCGTCCTCTTTGGAGGTCAAAAGTCTAGGCCCCAGCAAGCCCTGGCTGACCCTGGGGCTGCCCATCCCACCCAGAGAGCTCAGCTGGCTCCCAGCAAGGTTTTGTGTGTTCAAGCAGGGGAAACGGGCTCTGGCCAAGAGAAAGTGAAATGAGTGGCATTAAACTCAGCAAAATCAAGTCCTGCACATCCGCCCCGAGAAAGCCTTTCTCACCCCGGTGTGTTTAGTTTCACAGGTGCGCCTCAACTCCAAACAGCTCTTTTAAAACAGTTTGCCCCAACAAACCAGACTGCCCACCAATAGCATTTGGGGTTCTGGGGATTAGAAACTTTCTCCATTCAGCATTTACTGTATTTTAACCTCCATGAGAATGCTGTCTCAAAAGAATGGAAACAAATCCTGGTTCCTCCTTCCTGCGCTCCCAGGAAGCGCAGATGCGCATGCACGTGCGTGCACGCGCGCGCGCGCGCGCACACACACACACACACACACACACACACAATGTGGAGAAGAGTGATTTCTCCTGGGTTGGGGATGGTGACATATCTGAGGACAGAAAGGAGGAAGAGAGCTGCCCAGGGGCTGCGAGGGGCTCCAGAGCCAGGCAGTGTCTGGGAGGGTTACCTCCACCTTGAGCTCCAGGAACCACTAACTCTCTCCAGTCATCAAAAACGACAAGGCCAAGGTTCCTGCGAGGTCTGGGCAGATGTCACTGGGGCACTGAGGGGCCTAGACAAGGTGTTGGCAGCTCCTGCCTTTTCAGTCCTATGGGAAACTGCCCAGCCATCAAAAGGTCTTGTCTTAGCTGGTAAATCAACTTAATGTGACCTGTTTGTAAAAGGGGCTGGGGGCTTCGGAGAATTATGTTCATTACTTTTCTCAAGGGCTGAGTTGGGACTGAAGCCCCCACCCCTGACCCCCAGCCCACAACCATGCACGTTCTTTTTAAAGGCAGACATCACTGGATATTGCTAAGAAAAGCCCCAGGTTCCCAAGGAAGCTGCAGTGTGATCCGGACACCCCTGCTTCCAGCGGGCGACACTGAGGAAGACAGTGGGGGAAATGCCATGTGTCTTTCTGACGCAGCGAGACGAATCTTACAGCCCCTTCTTCAGGCCAAAAGCACATCAGTGAATCAAAGGTTTTTAAATATTTCAAAATAATTTTAAAAGATGCCATCAATAAGTCCAGCTCCTAAATGCATCATCTTTAGAGAAAATGAAATTTTTAAAAGGAATAAAAAGCACATACACAGTGACTGGGCACGGTGGCTCATGCCTGCAGTCCTAGCTACTTGGGAGGTTGAGGCAGGAGGCTCATTTGAACCCAGGAGGTCGAGACTTCATTGATATATGAGGGCACCACTGCATTCCAGTCTGGGTGAGAGAGCGAGACCTTGTCTCGAAAAAGAAGAAAAGGGGGGAAAAAGGGCAAAATGCTTCAAAAATTAAATAGAACAGACCAATGAAGCTTTGATGGTCTTTGAACTCTTCAAAGAATGACTGTCTTGGCATGGACAGGGCAGGCTGATCCTTGGGCTGCTTGCTGTGGTCCAGAGAGCGCCATACTCCAGCTCACCACCTGTGCTGGGACTGGGAACTGCTACCTGCCCCGGCAATGTGGTTCTGGAGAGCAAGTGTCTGGCAATGGAGAGAGGCGTGGGAAAACAACCTGCCTCACAAGATACAATCATGCTGAGATCTGTACAAAGAAATGAACGGGGATGATAATGATGGTGCGTCCGCGAGGATCCTAGGCAGCAGCCCCTGGTCCTGTGCAGGGAGGGTTATGTGTCAATTCTGCTCTATGTCAGATGCCATACATTACAACAAAGTATCTATGTTTTGACAAAGCAATTTAAATTCTAGCATTTTGCTACAACCTAGGATGTACACAGAGAATGTTAATCTGGGAGTTAGGGGAAGCCTTCGTCAATTGGAAAGATGGGATAAATGCATTAAAGTCCATGCACTCTATGCAGCAACTGAGAATCCTATTGTAGGACTGTCCATATAATTATCATAGGAAAATGTTTACTATGTGCTGTTATATTGAAAAAACAGGTTACAGTTCAGTAAGCACAATATAATCTTATTTTCATGTAATAAATATAGTACATGCACCTATTCTAATTTTTCTACAATTGTATTCATTTTCTGTTGTTGCTGTAACAAATTCCTACAAACTTAGTGATTTCAAACAACATGGACGCATGTCTCATTGACAGTTCTGTAGTTCAGAAGTAAATGGTTCTCACTGACGAATGTGACAGTGTTGGCAGGGCTCTGGTCCTTGCAGAGGCCATGGGAGAATTCTCCCCTCATCTCTCTGGCAGCCTTAGGCCACCCTGTCTGGTGGTCCTCACCTCCACCTCAAAGTAGCAGCAGGAGGTCGAGTTCTTCCCATACCACACCAGACCCCCCTGCCTCCTCATCCACAGCTGAGGACCCTGTGGTTACGCTGGACACACCTGGGTGATCCAGGGTTGTCTCCCCATTTCAGGGTCAGCTGATTAGCAACCTGAATTCCATCTGTCAGCTTGACTCCCCCGTGCCACACCACCTGACATTCACAGGGTCCAGGGATTAGGGCATTGCTATGGTGCGGATGTGTGTCCCCTCCACATCCATGTTGAAATGTGATTCCCAAGGCTGGAGGTAGGGCCTCGGGGGAGCTATTTGGGTCATGGGGGCAGACTCCTCACAAGGGACTTGGTGCCCTCCCCACAGTAATAAGTGAGTTCTCGCTTTGTTAGTTCAGGTGAGATGGAGTTGTTTGAAAAAGTCTGGGACATCCCTGCTCCCTCTCTCATTCTCTCTCTTGCCATGTGACATCCCCGCCTCCCCTTTGCCTTCCGCCATGATTGTAAGCTTCCTGAGGCCTCACCAGAAGTTGAGCAGATGCTGGTGCCATGCTTCCTGTACAGCCTGCAGAACTATGAGCCAAATAACCCTGTTTTCTTTATAAATTACCCAGCCTCAGGTATTTCTTTATAGCGAGCAAAACAGACTAATACAAGCGTGGATATCTTTGGGGGTCAGTGTCCTGCTTACCACAACAATATACATGTATTCATTTTAATTAGCCCAGAAGAGCTGGGAAAACCAGAAAGCTCATGTCATTTTGTGTCCATTTTCATTTCAGCATTACCATTCCCCTTCATTTCTGTAACCGTAATTCCCACAATTCTCAGCGTTAGTTCCAAATTTATATTAATCCAATCTCATTGCTTTCGTATCATAGCGTTTCCGTTTCTATGTTCTTGATTAATTAGGCAATTTTATTTTACTTTTGTTTTCCTAAAATGTTCTGTATTTCTTGAATCCTGGCAATTTTGAAAATAAGTGTCTATTGCCTTTCCCTAGAGTAATTAATGACTTACCTGGGTATCAGATTCTTGGGCACAATTTTTTCCTCTCTGATGATCCTGAGGATCTTTCCTAGTGGCATTAAATATTGCTGGTGAGAAGTCTAGGAATAATTGAATGCTCTCCCCACAACAGTTCTGTGAAGAATTGTTCATTTTAAGCCACTAATACTGTTGCAGTAGAAACCTAACACAGTCATGCTGCTGAGGACCCTTTCTGGGATTCCCTAAGCCCAACCATATTCCAGACTGGGTTGAGGTTGTGCAGTCATGCTGTCGCAGCGTGAGACGCAGACCTCTGCCCCAGACCTGCCCAGCCCTGAGTGGATGCCCAGCTTTGTCCGCTGCTCCCACTTCCTTCCCAGCCTAGGGAGGGAAAGGACAAAACTCTATGGGTTTTAGCCCAGAAATGGCTCATCTGTGGAGAAGAGACCCTTAACACAAGACGCTTAGCATGGCCTTCTTCCTGGGCTGCCCAGGGTTCTGGCATTGCTTTCTTTCTCCTATGGTAAATTTCCTTGTTGTGCTCAGCACAGTGAGCTCGGGGTGGCCACCTCCAGCCATGCTTTCCACCAAAGACCGTCAGGCGGGGGTCCTGGCGGTTGTTCTGCCCCTGGGGAGAAGGGGCCTTCCACTCTCAGTGGGAGTTGGAATCTCCCTAGGTGGCCTCTGTTCCTGGTGGGCAGGGCGTGTCCACCTCCCTGAAGTGCGTGGCCTTCAGGGAGGAGCCCTGGGATCTTCTCACCGGCTGCCTCTAACTTTATGGTGTGGGGCTGATCCTCTTTCTCACTGTGAGTGCGGCTGGCATTTTATTTTTCTGTTGTTGCTCTTCTGTGGACATGTACTTTGTAAGGTTTGGGGCAGAAGGTTTTGTCAGCGCCCGTCTTTCCTGGAGGGCGAGCTGAGTTTGGAAGATCTGGAAAGCTCAGTGCCCCGCACCTCCCCTGAGGGCTTCATTCCTCCCTTCCTGCACCTTCCCAGGTACTCCATCTCTCCAGCCCTCCGAGAGGCTGTGTTCACTTTTATCCCTCCCATGTCCCCTACTTACGCGAGAGAAGACATGCATTTCTCATACATTGAAAGGAAGATTTTACAACTATTTTCCAACTCCTCTAACTTTTAGAGATAAACTTTACCTCAAACATCTACAACTCTGTCCCCCAGTTGACAGCTAAGAAGAGCACATATTCTCCCTACAATCCAATGTGCACCATATAACATGGACTGTGCGGTCGGGCAGGTGGGAATTCAACCTGCCTATCCCATTTGCCCGTTGATAACTTAGTCTCTTGCCTCTCTGGAGTTTGATTTCTTTGTTAAAAACATTAAAAAGGTGGTAATAGAATGACTCACGGCTGCAGTGCATGGGAACTGCCTCATATCCTCCTGGCAGGGTGGGGAGCAGGAGAGGAAGCTGAGATGCAGTCACAACAGTGGCCTTAGCTAACCCCACAGGGAACTCCAAGCTGGATGGCCCTGCAGAGGGTTCCTAAGCTTGGGCAAGGGGCTTTAGGCTCCACATCAACCAGTCACTGAAGGCAAAGGGCCCCAGGAAGGGCTAAGTCATGGGACAGGTGCCTCTGTCAGTGGGGGCCAACAACCTCCCACCCTGGGAAAGAAATCGCCTTGTCCCCAAGGGAGAACCTGATGGCTCCCAGTGCCCATGAGTAAGTAGGAAGCTGTTACCCCTTCTGGGTCTGTGGAGGACACAGCCACTCCCTGGGTGGTGCCACCAAAGCAGGGAACTACCCTGCTCCCCTCAGTCTCCTGCTGATCCCCTCAGTGACCTGGCTGGAGCCAGAGGGAACGGGTGCCCAGGCGATCAGCTTATGGTGGCAGGACAGAAAATGGGTCCGGGCTCAGAGCAGGTGGAAAACAGCACACCCAGCATCAAGGGCCAGCCGGCTTTTCCCCCAACCCTGTGCCTGGTCCTCAGGCTTCTCGCCTGAAGCAGATACTGCTGCCTCCCTCGTGGACACGTCACTGGAGGCAGCTGAAGGGCTTGTCATCTAAAGGGCTTCGTGCAATGAAGCTCAGCGTTTGGCTCTACCGAGTGCCTCTGTGGGAGCCGGGACGTCGACAATGCACCCGGGTCATCTTTGCAGCCAAAGCCATGTCCTCCCATTTCTCACTTCATCAGCAGAACACTATTCCCTAATGTTTGACTTCCCCGGGAGCAGGGTTGCAAGACTGCTCCTAAATAATAGAAAGCCGTCTCTCTACAGGGAAGAAATGACTTTTCTTGGAGATACTCGGGGCTTTGCAAACATTAAAGAACTATTAATAAATATGAAGGTGGCAGGGCGACATGGCTCACGCCTGAAATCCCAGCACTTTGGGAGGCTGAGGTGGGCAGATTGCCTGAGCTCAGGAGTTCGCGACCAGCCTTGGGTACATGGTGAAACCCCGTCTCTACTAAAATACAAAAAATTAGCTGGGCGTGGCAGCGTGCACCTGCAGTCCCAGCTACTTAGGAGGCTGAGGCAGGAGAATGGCATGAACCCAGGAGGTGGAGGTTGCAGCGAGCTGAGATCACGCCACTGCACTCCAGCCTGGATGACAGAGTGAGACTCGGTCTCAATAAATAAATAAATAAATAAATTCATAAATAAAATGAAGTTGCTGGACCAGATGAGGGCTTTCGGCAAAAAAGCAGGAAGGCTTTTCCTCTCTGGCTTGCTGGGCACGTGACCATTTCTCTCAGTTGGTGAAGGCCAAACCTGTGTTCGCTCTGTGAGGGGCCTCGTCTCTGGGCCATCACTTCGTTCTGGGTAGAAGGCTTTTGCCGGCATCTGTGACCTGAACCTTCAGCACTCGCATGGTGCATGTAATAAGAAAAGCGGCTTCTAGGGCATCTAGGATGTCCGGCAGAAGAGCAAGGGAGCTGTGGGCTTCGGCAAGCGTGAGGACTCCTGAGACTGAGGGACCAGCCACTTGTCAGGCACAGGGGCTTGTGTATAACCAAGGCTGCTGTGTGCAGCACTGAAGAGAGCAGGTGACTGTATTTTTTTTTTTTTTTTTTTTTGAGATGGAGTCGAGTCTTGCACTGTCGCCCGGGCTGGAGCGCAATGGCACAATCTCGGCTCACTGCAACCTCCCCATCCCGGGTTCACATGGTTCTTCTGCCTCAGCCTCTGAAGTAGCTGGGACTACAGGTGCACACCACTACACCCAGCTAATTTTTTGTATTTTTAGCAGAGACAGGGTTTCACTATGTTGGCCAGACTGGTCTTGAACTCTTGACCTTCTGATGCACCCACCTCAGCCTCCCAAAGTACTGGGATTACAGGCGTGAGCCACTGCGCCTGGCCAGTGATTGTATTTTTAAAGTGGCTTTGTGAATCATTTTTTGGGGTTTGCTTTTTGTTGAGGAACTTTTGAAATGGTATCTCTAACATTCTGGATTATCTAAGTATCTCTGGATTTTTCTCTTTCTACCCGAGTTTGAGTTGAGCAGAATTGTTTTTGAGCTTCAATGTCCTATTGAGAGGTAGGATTTGTTTTCTGTAATTTAGTCTTGAAGACAAGCAGTTGGCCCCTCTGGAAGTTGTCCCTCAACTGCTATCTTTGTGCCCTCATCCCCAAGCTCTCTGGGGCATCACCAGGAGCACCTCATTGGTGATATGAGTGTGCTGTTATTATCGGGGTGGAAGCCACTGGAAGCACTACGTTAGGGATATATGTGTGTCTGTTTCTCTGGGGTGCCCGGGGTCAGCAGAGCCCCTGTAGGCACAGAGGAAACAGAGGAACCTTGTGGCATTTCAGTTACTGCTGTGTATCACAACATCCCCAAATATAATGTGTCAAGCAATACAACTTTTTCCTTTCCTTTTTTTTTTTTTTAGATGGAGTCTCACCCAGGCTGGGGTGCAGTGGTGCAATGTGGGCTTGCTGCATCCTTCACCTCTTGGGTTCAAGCAATTCTCCTGCCTCCGCCTCCTGAGTAGCTGGGACTATAGGCGCACACCACCATGTCCAGCTAATTTTTGTATTTTTGGTAGAGATGGGGTTTCGCCTGTTGGCCAGGCTGGTCTCGAACTCCTGACCTCAGGTGATTCACCCATCTTGGCCTCCCAGAGTGCTGGGATTACAGGCGTGAGCCACTGCACTTGGCCCACAGCTTTTTCTTTCTCGTAATTCTGCAGATGGTAATTTGGACAGGGCTCAGCTGGGCAACTCTTCCACTCTACTTGGTGTGGGCTGTGGCTGCTCCTGTGGCTGCATTCAACTGGCAGCTCGAGCTGGCTGGGACATCCAAGCTGGCCTCCATCCTCCAGGGCTGCCTCCAGACGGCCTTGGCTTGTCCATGGGTCTAGCTTGGCTTCCTTGCAGCACGGTGGCCAGGCTCTAATCTGGAGAATGTAGAGCTCAAAGCTTCTGAAGAATTGGGCTTGAAAGGCCCAGAAGATCACATTCTGTTGGCCAAAGAGGAGAGGAAGGAGACTCCCGGCCTCACAGACCAGAATAGGGATTAAATGAGTTGCTGTGTGGATGTGTCTGGCATTAGTAAATATGCTGTACACCATAGCTGTTTGCACTGTTGTGCCCCTTTAGTCATTAAGTCATTAGCTAATACTCACGGTGCAGGCATGGAGGAAACAGCCTGTCAGAGGCAGTTTCGAAGGGACAAGAGGTTTGCTCAAGGAACTCCGTGTGCAGAAGGCCTCAACCCTGACTGCATATTACAATCACCTGAAATTCTCCCCTCCCCACCCAGGCAACTTCAGCCAGTCCTGGGGTAGGATCCAGGTGTGAGTATTTTTTAAACTCCCCAAGTTAAGCTATTGTCATGATACAGCTATTGACCATGACTGGTAAGAGTCATTGATTCAGTGAATGAAAGTGTGTTTAAATTTTTTTTTTTTTTTTTTTTTTTTTTTGAGACAGAGTTTCGCTCTTGTTGCCCAGGCTGGAGTGCAGTGGCACAATCTTGGCTCACCACAACCTCCACCTCCCGGGTTCAAGCGATTCTCCTGCCCCAGCCTCCTGAGTAGCTGGAATCACAAGCATGCATCACCACGCCTGGTTAATTTTGTGTTTTTAGTAGAGCTGGGGGTTTCTCCATGTTGGTCAGGCTGGTCTCGAACTCCTAACCTCAGGTGATCTGCCCACCTTGGCCTCCCAAAGTGCTGGGATTACAGGCATGAGCCACCGTGCCTGGCCTTAAATTTTAATCAAATAGCACTTTTCAAAAACCTAACTATAGACAAGAAAGGTGCTGGGTCCCAGAACCCGAAAGTACAGGAGGCTTAAGTTAAACGTCGACAGCCCCTGAGCCCTGACTTTCCACCAACAAACCAGCCAGATTCCCAAGAAAAAAAGATGCCTCTATATTACATGAGATGAACATCTTAGTCTGATCTATTAATGAAATAAATGTACAGTTTGAGACTAAACAGCTGGACAGGAAGATGGGATGGGTCTGACTTCAGACACTATTGGCTGGTGCAGGAGCAGGAGGTAGGCAGAGGGGCAGTCTGTGCCCACTCATGCGTTCAGTTGTGACTATGATACAAGTAGTAGAACTCCAACATTTATAGTGCAGTCTCGGAATTATGCAGAATATATTTGCCATCTCTTTTTGGTGGCAGAACTGAAAGTAGAAATTTAAAAACCTGAGAGAGAGAGAAAGAGAAAGAGAGAAGAAAAGGAGGTGGGAAGAGCAGGAGCTTCATATTCCAGGTGGAAAGTTGAAGTCATGAAACCAGACAGATCTCTCTTTCTTTCCCCTAATTAATTAAAGGTTGTAAAGTCAGGGTGTGGGCTGGGTGTATTCCCTTTATTTTTTAAAACCATGTTTGACAGCTCAAGGCTCCCAGGATTTCATCAGGATCTAAGGTGCGCTGTAATTCACGTGTCATGCACCCGGTTGCATAACTGCATTGTTACATGGGCAGCGTTTCTCTATGGAGTCCATTTGTATCATCTCATCAGGAGAGGAAAGCCCACAGCACCGTCTTGCCCTTAAGGAAAAGATGCAGTTTCTTTCATGTTTTAAAGTAATCTCCTTAAAGATAAAAATACAGAAAGAAAAAAGTAAAATCACCCATAGTGCCCACCGCTTAACGATGTTTCACAGTACGCCTCCCCTGGCCTTTCCTACTTTGAGCATAGCTGCAGAACAGAAGGATTCTGGTCATGGACTTTGGACACAAGCTCCCTGACTTCAGAATTCAACTTAGGTTGGTCACTTGCCTGGTCCCTGACTCAGTTTCCTGATCTGTGAAATGGAGATAACAATGGTAACCCACTTGAGGATTAAGTGCATGACCACAGTATCTGTAAGGTGCTGTGCCTGGCCCAAGTAGGACACAGTACTGCTACCATCACTACCGTGACGACTCCTGACTTCTTCCTGTACTTACAAAAGACACACGCACACACACACACGCACAGACACAAATGTGAACACACGCACTGTGCACCCACATCCCAACAGGTCAATGCATGTGCCCATTTGCACACACACACAAATATGTACATACCTGTGAACACACACATTTTCCCACCAACAATAACATACTCTATGTAGAGGTCTGCAGCTGCACACACGTCACAACATGTCATGGATATTTCTTCCAGTCGGCAACCGTACACTTTCCAGCAAGGGTGCCATTCTTACTAGCTGTTCCTCCCTGGATGGCTGGGGTTGTCCTGATCCTTCACTGTGACAGACTTACCACTGCAGGGCTTGCTGTGTGTTGGGGATGCAGAGTTTTAACTTTCTCAGATACTGTCAAATCGCTGTCCCAAATCCACACCACTTTGCACACCTCCTGGAGAGCCTCTCTCCACATCCTGGTCAGGAGCGCACATGGATGCTGGACTCTACCAATCCCATCACTGAGAAATGCTCTCTCGTTAATTTGCATTTCTGTAATTATTATTTATGCAAAGGCTTCTAATGTATCTTGCGCAGCCTGTAAGCACCATCGTGAACAATGTCACTCTATTCTTGGCCTGCACAGTTGATTTTATAGCTTTTTTACAAATGAAAACTGTGCAGACAACCCACAGCTCACTCAGACCAGTAATGTGCCAAATTAGCGCATGAGGCGAGAGGAGTTCTAAACGCGGAGCAGTTTCCAGTTGTAATACGTTGGAAGTGCCCATCCTCATCCTACTAAGCAAATCATTCAGCATCTAGTCGTTCACTCAAAAACTGTTTCCTGAGCACCTGTCTGTGTCAGGCTTATACTGATGGTAGGCTTTTGACAGTAAACACAAATTTTTAAGAATCCCTGTCCTTGTGGAATTTATGGTCTATCCCAAATAATGTCTGAATGTGGGCACCTGAGGTGAGGCCCCCACAGCATATGGTGGCCGCTGCGTGTGGGAGTCCATAATGGCCGTGGACCCACTTGGTGTCCCACTGCAGCTGTGACCGAGGCCACACAGGGTGGCTGGGCAGACAGTGCCCCTGGGACCATGGGACAGGATCAGCAGAGAGTGCCTCACGGCCCCAGAGCTGTTCCTTACACAGATGGGAAAAAGGAAGCCCAAGGGTACCTGCCTGCCCACGGCACCTGGGAAGCCCACCTTCCTGCCTTCCTCCAAGGGAAAGTCTGAGGAGCCCGGTCAGGCCCCACTGTTCTCCAGCATGCATGCTCTGAGGTCCCGCTCTGGGGCTGGTCTCCAGGCCTGTCCCAGCTGAGCCCGGGCTGGGGCATAGCAGTGAGCAGAGCTGCAGGAAGGGCCCAGGCAGTGGGATCCACTCTGTGCTGGCTACTGTCTGCCTCTTACTCAAGTTAATGGGACTGGCCCTTGGTTCCCAGTTCCTATTTGAAATATACCAGGAAAGGACTGTGGTGCCTTGTCCTTGGCTGAGACCCTTGCCTCTGGACCAAGCAGCCGGCCAAGGCGGGTGGCAGCTATCACTGGGCCCGTGTGTTCGGGGACTCAGCCTGGACAGGTCACCAGTGGGGTCGCTGAACAGCGTGGCTGAGGGAGGAAAGCATTCCCCAAATCTTCAGGGGCTTTCTCCTGAAATGGAACCAAGCCATGGATGTCCACAGCACCAGCATGCAGTGACCATGTGCAGGCCTGTGGCGAGGGCTGAGTGAGTGATGGGTTCACCCGAGCCTCGTGGAGCTGGCACCAGGCCTGTGCGGCTAGGGGGTTTCAGACACAGGCCCAACACGGGTGCAGGGCTGTCCTGGAGAGAGAGCTGCTCGTTCGGAGAGCCAGGCGCACCTCCCCAGGGTGCTGATGGGCGATGTCTGAGTAACAACTCACCACTGACTTGCTGGCTTAAAACAGCACAACTTTGTTCTCTTACTGTTCTGGATGCTAGAAGTCTAAAACCAATCTGACTGGGTTAAAGTCACAGGTGGGCAGGGCTGGTTCTTTCTGGAGACTCTAGGGGAGAATCCATTTGTTCACTGTCTTTCCACTTCTAGAGGTCACCTGCATTCCTTGGCTCTTGTCTCCCTCCATCTTCAAAGCGCATCCCTGCAGTCTCTGTGTCCATCACCGTATCACCTCCCGCTCTCTTCCGGTCGGACTGTCTCAGGAGGACCCTTGTGACTACCTTGCCTTCCTCCCCCAAATAATTCTGGGCTTCATCACTTATGCAGAGTCCTGTTTGCCATGTAAGGTCACAACCATGGGTTCCGGGGATTAGGATATGAACATATTTGAGGACCACTATCATCCTGGCACGTGGAGGGACACAGAATGTTTCTCTGGGCAGGGGTGTAAAAGACAGAGGTTGCAGGTAGAGAGAGCAGTGCCCAGCACCATGGCCCGCTCTGGGCCAGTGAGTCAGCCCTGACCTGTTTCCGGCCTGGCGCGGCTCTGCGCTGGGCGGTTCCGCGTGTTGCCCCTCTCTCCAGGCAGTGTGGGTCCCTGTGGGAAACGGCAAACCCACCAGATGGGCAGGAGCCAGGGACACAGGGCAGGCAGCAATGGTGGCATGGGAAGGCCGACCTTGGTGTTACAAGGGTATCCCCACCTAACTGTGCAGAGCTTGGGCACACAGTGTGGGGGCATAGAGGGTAAGGGAGGATGCCCTGAGGGGATGCACGTGATCTCGGTGGAAGCAGAATGAACAGAGACACGGGCGAATGGAGCCGATGTTGGGATCATAAGAGCCACCAGCCTAAGCCTGAGGTCCTCGGAAACATGTGCGTTGACTCCTCAGCCAGCCGCGGGGTCAGCTTGCACCTTCCGGTCCTCTTTCCTCCCTGCTCCTTGTGTGGTCGTCTGCAGGGAAATCTTTCCCTTCTCAGCCCTGTGAGGCCCACATCTGCACAAGTGTACCTCTTTGTCCACCCCGATGACTCCCTGCAGCCCCACAGCCCTCTCCTCTGAAGCCCTGTGCCACCTCCAGATGGTGGACAAAGGGGCTGGCTGCTCTGAGGCAGGGGAGGCGGGGTCTCCCCACTGCAGGTGAATGCACAGGGCACTTGTTTCCAGATGGCACCAGGTGGTATGAGAGGCCCAGGAGCCACAGAGTGATCTCCCGTCCTCCACTCTGCAGCTTACTCCACGCTGTGCAACTTGACAAACCTCAGTAACTACCTACAAGATGGCTTCAGGGCAACTCTGACCAACCCCACCTTGCTCTCTGTAGGCCTTGTGCTGGGCTCAACAACTCCTCCTCTGTCATAATGAGGTATCCTTTTTGTCACAGATGAGTTCCCCTTGGACTGGCCCCTGGTAGCAGCAGGAACTCACTTGCATCTCCTGAAATGTCCCCAGAGCGGGACTGAGCCCCAAACAGGAGTTGCCGCAAGGCCTGCTGGGGATGAGGGAGGCTCACGGGCAAGTCCTGGTATCAGGCGGGGCATGTTCACATGTGGGCCCCCGCCAACACAGGCCCACATAGGCAGGCTGCCTGCGCGCCCCTGCTCACTCCACACCCTGGACAGCCCAGCCATTTCCATCCTGGGGGTATTTAGCCCACAGCTGATGAGGATGGGGTTTCTATGGGCAGGGCCAGGCAGCAGGGCTTGGCACCGGGGGCCGTGTGGGTGGTGTCTGAAGTTTCCAGCCAGACCCCGGTGCTGCCCACACCCCTGCTGGCTGCGGAGTTCTGGTGCTGGGGCGTTGCCTCTCTGAGCGGTGCAATACCCGGGACCCCTCCTCAGTTTTCCTGTTCATCCAGACTTCTCGTGGCCTGAGCTATGTTTCCCCTGGTTCCCAAATCCATCCAACTCAGAGTTTCCCCTGCCAAACCACAGAAATAATACCCAGCTTGTTTCCTGGCAAACACACCTTCCAGAGCCAGACTCAACTTGCCACAAGATGGGCTTATCATGAAATCAAATCTTAACGCTGCAGTTCTCTGGGTTTTTGATCGTCCTCACAAAGGTGGGGAAAGGGGAGTTGGTGTGTTTCAGAGCAATGGAAGCAGGCCGCGATCTGTTCACTCTGTAAAATAAAACCTTCTGGGAAACAGAAAATTTACCTGACCACCAGTGGGTGTGTGACCACAGGACTCCGGCTGGGGCTCCTGCCTGCTCACCGTAGAGATTGCAAAGGAAGAGACAGTGCATCGTTTCCAGTTTGCATCTGTAAGTAACTATGTTTAAGTGAAGCTGGGAGCTGACTCAGAAAAACGAAGCTTCGAGCACTCTGGTAAGATCTCAGCCAAGCGAGATGAATCCCTGTGCCCTCCGCAGGCCCGCCAGGCACAGCCACGGTGCCCGGCCAGCACCGTCAGCATGTTCATCGCTGCAAGGAGCTTCCTGACTCTGCAGCAAGATCACCCAGGCCTGTGGGCCGTGGGAGCCCCGCTTCCTCATTGCCATCCCTGGGAGTCCTGTCTCCACCTTTTCACTGTCCCAGCAGGTCAGGCTATCCAGGGACACCCTGGATTTTGGATCTCCTGGCACACTGACTGAAAACCCTTCTTTTTCCCTCAGAAAACACATTGGAAATGAGAGGGTGTGAATCAGATAAGCTTAGGGATATCTTTGAAGTCATTAACATCTATTTTAAACATCAACTGCGGGGTTTGAGACCCTAAGTATCATCCGTGGCTAATTGTCTGCAGCTTCCCCCAGAAACGACCGCCAAGCCACACCCCAGAGCTGCTGTCCTGGAACAGTCTGTAGGGAAGGAGCAATTTTTTGTAGTTTTTCTCCAATCTGTCTTGGGCCAAAGGTTTTGTAAAACACAGAGGACATGGATTACTGAAACACAGGCACACACTTCGATGCCACAGTCCTGTCAAATTGCTGTGAGAGTTCTGAACGCATACACTTCCTTGCACTCTCTTATCTCGTCACAGGGCAGACACCAGCAGCTCACAAGTGACCTGGTCCACGGACTCTACTGGGAGAGCACTGGCAGCCCCGTACCCCAGATTCTCTGTGTGTTCCTATTTCAGCTACAAACAACCTTTTTATTGTTCTTTTTGTTTGCGACAGAGTCTCTCTCTGTCGCCCAGGCTGGAGCGCAGTGATGCAATCTCGGCTCACTGCAACCTCCACCTCCCAGGTTCAAGCAATTCTCCTGCCTCAGCCTCCCAAGTACCTGGGATTACAGGTGTGCGCCAGCACGCCTGGCTGATTTTTGTATTTTTGTAGAGACGAGATTTCACTATGTTGGCCAGGCTGGTCTCGAACTCCTGACCTCAGGTGATCCACCCACCTCGGCCTCCCAAAGTGCTGGGATTACAGGAGTGAGGCACTGCACCCGGCCCTTATTTTTTTTATAAACCACAGGTGCTTTCAAACTGCCAGCCAGGAAGTCCTTTGTCAGACCGTGCAGGCTGATCTTCAGCCAGAACAGTGTCACGCTGGCTCTTCTACAGCCCCTGTGAGCCGGGCTCTTAGGGGCTCCTGGTGCAGTTCTCCTGTGTGCCCCGCTGCGGTGTTGACTCCTGGGCGTCACGTGACCTTGACGATGTCCAGGTGGTCAGAGTCTTCCGAGGGCCTTTTATACGCCACGTAACATGCTGATTCCTGATCACTAAAGATGTCCTGATCCAACTGTCGCAGATATTCTGAGCAGTATGGTCACTTAGCTACAGGGTGGAAACCAAAATGAGGACGTCCACCAACACAGAAACTGCAGTGCCTTCTTCAAAGATGTCACCTGGACACGCTTATCAAATTCTGTACATGCCACCTAAAATGAGCAGAAGCCCATTTTCCTTCTTGTATTTTTGTTTTCTTTTTTTGAGACAAAGCCTCGCTCTGTTGCCCATGCTGTAGTGCAGTGGTGCCGTCTTGGCTCACTGCAACCTCTGTCTCCTGGCTCACTGCAACCTCCACCTCCCGGGTTCAAACGATTCTTATGCCTCAGCCTCCCGAGTAGCTGGGATTACAGGCATGCGTCACCACACCCGGCTAATTTTTGTATTTTTAGTAAAGACAGAGTTTCACCATGTTGGCCAGGCTGGTCTCAAACTCCTAATCTCAAGTGATCTGCCCACTTCAGCCTCTCAAAGTGCTGGAATTGCAGGTGTGTGAGCCACATCACCAGGCCCTTGAATTTTTCTATATCCGTCTTCACCTACAAATCCCTTCCCAACACACATGGTTTTCCCAGGGTGCTAGTTAATATATTTGAATTTCTTCTAAACCAATATCTTGGTTTTCTGTGTTTCTTTCTCTAGATTTAGCTTTTCTTTCCTTTTAGAAATTAATTTATTACCAAATTTGGCAAGCTCTTAAAAATACATCATGGAATGGAGTTTAACATTATTAAGTTGGGGGTTGAATTTGGTTCTCATTGGCTTAAATGAACCATTTCTTTCACAATGGAGCCTGCATACACTTTGTGACTCTCATGAAAGTATTAATTTGTTAACTTTAGTGGTGTAAAAAAGTTCTTTTCAGTGGAGTGGAGGGCGTTAAGGTTGTGTTGTGTTACGTTTTGATGTGAGGTTATGCTGGTCCCATGAAACATGCTGGGATGTGTTCCCTCTTCCTGTTTCCTGGATGAGTTTGTGTATAGTTGGTGCTATTACGTCTTTGAACGTTTGATGGAATTCACTTGTGAAACCATCTGAGCTGGTTTTCTTAGTGTGAAGGTTAATGATGACAAATTCAATTCCTTTCATGGATACAGGATTATTCATATTTTCCCTTTCGTCTTGTGTAAATTTTGGTAGATCATACTTCTCAGGAAATTTGTTCGGTTCATTAAGTTGCCAAATTGATTGCTATAAAGTGTTCACAAAAACAGCTAATGATTCTTTTAATATCTGAAGTGGTAACCAGTATTTCATTTCTGATATTTGTCATTTGTGCTCTATTACTAATTTTTTCTTATTAACTAGTTACGACTTTATTTATTTTGTTGCTTTTAAAGAACTAAGATTTAGCTTTGTAATCTTTTTCTTTTCAAAAAAAGATTTTATTTTTCACTTTGTTTCTTTACAAACCCTTGTGTTGAGGACTGATTTTCAATAGATCACAGCAAGGGAAGCTGTGTAATCTTTTTCTAACATTTGTTTTCTCTCTTGTTGACTTCTGCTCCTTCCGTCTTCTTTGGGTTTACTTTGCTCTTCTTTTTTTAGCTTTTTGAGGTGGACTGTTCCGTCTTTGAGGTCACATGTTTCCTCTTTTCTAACATAAGCCTTTAAAAGTGTAAATTTTCGTGCTCGCTTCGGCAGCACATATACTAAAATTGGAACGATACAGAGAAGATTAGCATGGCCCCTGCGCAAGGATGACACGCAAATTCGTGAAGCGTTCCATATTTAAAAAAAAAAAAAAAAAGTGTAAATTTTCCTCCTCACACTGCTTTAGTCCATCCCATACATTTTGATGTATTTATTGTATTTTTACATATCAGTCAATTAGAAGTATTTAAAAAATTCTTTTTGAAACATGCATTATTTAGAAGTGTGCGGGTTAATTTCCAAATATTGGGGGGTTTCCTAGATCTGTTATTATTTCTAATTTAATTCTGCTGTGGTCAGAGAACCTACTTTGTGCTATTTCATATATTTTTACATTGTGGGGACTTGTATTATGGGCCAGCATATAGTTCATCTCAGTGAATTTTCTATGTGAACTTGGAAAGAATATGTAGTGATACAGAAATAGCAATTAGGTAAAGGTAACTGATGATAATGTTCACTTCCTCCACATGTTTACTGATATTTTTGTAATTGATCAATAAGGTGATGAAAGAGAAGTGTTAAATCTCTTACTATGAGTGTGGAATTGTTTTTCTCCAACAAACTAAGCAGAGAAAGGGACTTCTTCCACCCGATAAAGGGCATCTGTGAAAAACCTGGAGCTAACCCAATACAATACTTATTGTTGAAATATTGAGTACTTTCTCCCTAGGATCAGCAAGATAAGGAAGTAAGTGCATGCATTCTCTCTCTCTCTCTCATTACTTCTAGTTAATTGTACTGAGAACCTAGCTGTGGCAATGAAACAAGAAAAACATGTAAAGGCATAAATATTGGTGGGAAAGAAGTAAAATTGTTTCTATTTGAACATAATATGGTTGTTTACATAGAAAACCTCAAGGAAACTACAGAACCACTAGTATAAGTCTGCAGGACACAAAAATCAATAGCATACATACATATATACTAGCAGCAAACAATTGGAAAATGAAATTTAAAAAAATTTATTTACAATAGTACCAAATAAAATATTTTTAAATATTTAACAAAGTGCAGAAGTCCTTTTCACAGAAAACTGCAGAATATTATTAAGGGAGACATTTTAAAAGACCTGTATAGCCCAGGCATGGTGGCTCATGCCTGTAATCCCAGCACTTTGGGAGGCCGAGGCAGGTGGATCACCGGAGGTCAGGAATTTGAGACCAGCCTGGCCACCAACATGATGAAACCCCATCTCTACTAAAAATACAAAAATCAGCTGGGCGTGGTGGCACACACCTGTAATGCCAAATACTTGGGAAGCTGAGGCAGCAGAATCTCTTGAACCTGGGAGGCGGAGGTTGCAGTGAGCTGACATCTCACCACTGCACTCCAGTCTAGGTGACAGAGTAAGACTTTGTCAAAACAAAACAAAACAAAACAAAAACAAAAAACACCTGAATACATGGAGAGGCATTGTTCCAAATCTCAATTGGATAAGAAGACTCAATAGTGCTATCAGTTCTCCTTATTATTACCTTTTGTATAAATTTATGGGGTGCAAGTGTAATTTTGTTACATGCATAAATTGTGTAGTGGTGAAGTCAAGGCTTCTAGGATATCTATCACCTAAATAACATACATTATACCCATTAAATAATTTGTTAGCATCCATCCCCTCCCACCCCCTCACCCTTCCAAGTGTTTGTTGTCTATCAGTCCACATTCTGTGTCCATGTGTACACATTATTTAGCTCTCACTTATAAGTGAGAACATGTGATACTTGTCTGTGTCTGACTTACTTCATTTAAGGTAATGGCCTCCAGCTCCATCCATGTTGGTGGAAAATATATGATTTCATTATTTTGTGACTGAATAGTATTCAATTATACATATATGACATTTTCTGTATCCAGTCTTCTACTGATGGACACTTAGGTTGATTCCACATCTTTGCTATTGTGAATAGTGCTGACAGAAACATGAGTGCAGGTGTCTTTTTGATATAGTGATTTATTTTCCTTTGAGTAGATCCCAGTAGTGAGATTACTGCATTGAATGATAATTCTAGTTTTAGTTATTTGAGAAATCTCCAGACTGTCTTCCATAGATCACATACTAATTTACATTTGCACCAATAGTATATAAGTTCCCTTTTTTCTGCATCCTTGCTAACATCTGTTATTTTTTGTCTTTTTAATAATAGCCATTCTGTCTGGTATAAGATGATATTTCATTGTGTTTTTAATTTGCATTTCTCTGATGATTAATGATTTGGAGCATTCTTTCTTATGTTTGTTGGCAATTTGTATGTCTTCTTTTGAAAAACATCTATTCATGCTCTTTGCCCACTTTTTAATGAGATTATTTGGGGGTTTTTTGTTGAGTTGTTTGAGTTTCTTATAAATTCTGACTGTCAGTCCCTGTCAGATGCACAGTTTGCAAATATTTTCTCCCATTTCGCTAGTTGTTTGTTCACTCAGCTGATTATTTCCTTTGCTGTGCAGAAGCTTTTTAGTTTAATTAAATCCCATTTGTCTGTTTTTGTTTCTGTTGCCTGTGCTTTTGAGGTCTTGGTGACGAATTTTTTGCCTAGACCAATGCTGAGAAGTTTTCCCTAGGTTTTCTTTTAGTATTTTTATAGTTTCAGATCTTACATTTAATTCATCTTGAGTTGACTTTTGAGAGAGTAGGATCCAGTTTTATTCTTCTGCAAATGACAATGCAGTTTTTCCAGCACAATTTACTAAAAAGAGTGTCCTTCCCCCAGTGTAAGTTCTTGTTGACCTTATCAAAGATCAGTTGGCTATAAATATGTGCTTTTATTTCTGGGTTCTCTACTCTGCTCCATTGATTTATGTGTTTATACCAGTTCCATGCTGTTTTGATTACTATAGCCTGGTGGTATAATTTGAAGTCAGATAATATGACAGCTCCAGCTTTGTTCTTTTTGCTTGGGATTCCTTTGGCTATTCGGGCTCTTTTTTTAGTTACATATGAATTTTAGGACTATTTTTTTTTTCTAAATCTGTGAAAAATGATGTTGGTATTTTGGTAGGAATTGCATTAAATTTGTAGATTGTTTTCAGCAGTATGGACACTTTAATAATATTAATTCTGATCAATTAGCATGGGATGTTTTTCCATTTGGGTTATCTACAATTTCTTTCATCAGTGTTTTGTAGCTTTCTTGGTTGAGGTCTTTCGTCTTCTTGGTTAAAAATATTCCTAGATGTTTTAATTTTTTGGTAGGTATTGTAGGTGGGATTGCGTTATTGATTTGGTTCTCAGCTAGATCATTATTGATATGTAGAAATGCTACTAATTTTAGTAGATTGATTTTGTATCCTAAAATTTTCCTGAATTTATTTGTTGAATTGAAGAGTTTTTGATGGAATCTCTAGGGTTTTCTAGATGTAAGAATGCATCATCAGTGAACAGCGATAATGTGACTTACTTTTTTCCAGTTTGGATGCCTTTTATTTCTTTCACCTGATTGCTCTAGCTAGGACTTACAGTACTATGTTGAATATGGTTGGTGAAAGTGGGCATCCTTGCCTTGTTCCAGTTCTTAGAGGGAATGCTTTAGACTTTTCCCCATTTAATATGGTGCTTACTGTGGGTCTGATGTATATGGTCTTTATTATTTTGAAGTATTTTCCTTCTGTGCCTAGTTTGTTGAGGTTATCAATTTATCATGTAAGGGATACTGAATTTTATAAAATACTTTTTCTGCATCTGTTGAGATTATCATATAGTTTTTGTTCTCAATTCTGTTAAGTGATGAATCACATCTATTGCTTTATGTATGTTGAACCATCCTTGCATTCCTCATGTAAAATCCACTTGATCAGTTCTCAAATTGATCCATGGATTCAATGCAATCCTAATCAAAATTTTAGCGAAGAATTTTTTGTAGAAGTTGAGAAACTAATTCTAAAATTTACTTGAAAACATAAAGGACCTACATTAGTCAAAGACATTTTTAAGAAGTTGGAGGGCTGACACCACTTGATTTTAAGACTTCCTACAAAACTACAGTAACCAAGTAGTATGGTAATACTGAAAGGATAGATATATAGAGCCCTTGAACATAAGTGGGATAGTCATAGACAGGCAAAGATAGCCATAGGTAATCAATTTTTAACAAAGATACCCACTCAAATTAATGAAGAAATAAATGTTTTTTCAACAACTGAGTATATGCATAAGGAAAAAAATGAACATCAACTCTTACCTTGCTCTGTATACAAAATTCACTTGAAATGACCATATACATAAAACTCCCAGAAGAAAACATAGGAGAAAATCCTTGCAACCTTGAGTGGCCTATGTCTTTTACACAGGATACAGAAAGCACAATCCATTAAAAATTGATAAACTGGACTTATCAAAATTTACAGCTTTTGCTCTTCAAAGGCACCATTAAGAAATGAAGGCAAGTCACAGAATAGGAGGAAATATTAGCAATTTATTCTGGGAAAAAAGTTATTATCTGTTGAATAACTTGTAATCACAAAACATAAATTGTACTTAAATCTCAATATTAAGGTTGGGTATAGTGGCTCACATCTGTAATCCCAGTGCTCTGGGAAGCAAAGATGGGAAAATAGCTTTAGCCCAGGGGTTTGACACCAACCTAGGCAACACAGTGAGACCCCATCTCTACAAAAAAGTTAAAAATATAGTCAGGAGTGGTGGTGCATGCCTGTAGTCTCAGCTACTCAGGAGGCTAAAGTAGGAGGATCACTGCAGCCCAGGAGCTCAAGGCTGCAGTGAGCTATGATCATGCCATTGTATTCCAGCTTGGGCAACAGAGTGAGACCATGTCTCCAGAAAAGAAAAAGAATAAAACCTCAAAATAGTAAAAGGAGAGGTTTTTTTGCAGATGCTGCCACCACCCAGGGCCCCCTGCCACCAACCATGATGGACATCACCGATAATGGTGAGCCCTTAGGCTGTGTCTCCTTTGAGCTGTTTGCAGACCAAGTTTCAAAGACAGCAAGAAACTTTTGCACTCTGAGCATTAGAGAGAAAATATTTGGTTATAAGGATTCCTGCTTTCACAGAATTATTCCAGGGTTTATGGATCTACATGGTGACTTCACAGGCCATAATGGCACTCGTGGAAAGTCCATTCATGGAAAGAAATTTGATGATGAAAACTTCAGCCCGAAGCATACAGGTCCTGTCATCTTTCCATGGCAAATGCTAGACCCAACACAGATGGTTTCCAGTTTTTCATCTGCATTGCCAAGACTGAGTGGTTAGATGGCAAACATGTGATCTCTGGGAAGGTGAAAGAAGGCATGAATATCTTGGAGGCCATGGAGCACTTTGGGTTCAGGAATAAGAAGACCAGCAAGAAGATCACCATTGCTAACTCTGGACAAGTCTAATACGTTTGACTCATACTTTATCTTAACCATCAGACTACTTTTGCTGTAACCTGGAGAGCAGCCCATCACCTTCTGCTATTGATGCACTTTTTTTTTTTTTTTTTTGAGGCGGAGTCCCCTCTGTTGCCCAGGCTGCAGTGCAGTGGTGCGATCTCAGCTCACTGCAACCTCTGCCTCCTGGGTTCAAGCGATTCTCCTGCCTCAGCCTCCTGAGTAGCTGGGACTGCAGGTACATGCCACCACACCCTGCTAGTTTTTGTATTTTTGGTAGAGACAGGGTTTCATCATATTGGCGAGGCTCGTCTCGAACTCCTGACCTCATGATTTGCCTGCCTCAGCCTTCCATAGTGCTGGGATTACAGGCGTGAGCCACTGTGCTCAGCTGATGCATTCTTTGGGTTCCATATTTTCCTTATTCCCCTGCAATTCTAGCTGGATTGCAGAGTTAAGTTTAAGGTTATAAAATAAATATTAAATAACAACAAAAATAGTAAAAGGACAAAGAATACAATGTATACACGGGCAAATTATTTGAACAGACACTTCATCAAATAAGATATAGAAATGACCAACAAATATAAGATATAAAATGGGCCAAAACAAACATGAAAAGATGTTCAACATCATCAGTTGGCTGGGAATTGCAAACAAAACTGCAATGAGAAATCACTACATGTCCACTGGGATGGCTAAAATTACAGACTGACAATACCAAATCAGTCTTGGTGGGCGTGTAAGCAACGCAAACACTTTAGCAAACTATTGGGCAATTTCTTAAAGTTAAGCATATACTTTCCCTATGACCTAGTTTTTCCACTTTTGGGTATTTTCCCAGAATAAATAAAACATACGTTCACACAAATACCTGTGGTGTGAATGCCCATACCAGCTTTATTCACAGTAGCCCCGAACTGGAAAAACCTCACATGTCTATCAACAGGTGAATGGAGAATCACTGTTGTATATCCATACAATGGAGTACTACTCAGCAATGAAAGGGAATGAACTCTTTATACTCACCACAACATCAAGGAATCTCCAGATCACGATGCCGAGTGAAAGAGGCGAGCCAGAAAACAGTACATCCTTCATGATTTCTCTTACACACAAATTTAACAACTCAAACTAATCTATAGTGATTTAAAAAACAGATGTGTGGTGAGCGCCCAGGGTTGGGGAGGGGAGGCAAAGGCGACCAAGGTGTCCCTTGTGGGTGATGAAGGTGTGCTGTCTCCTGATTGTGACCTTGGTTTGTGACCTGGGTGTGCACATAGTCAAACTCACTGGACTGGAAACTTGAAGTGGACACAATTTACTGGACATAAATCATACCCTCAGTAAAGTTTCTAAAAAGCTGCCTTGCCTCTGGTTGGGGGTAATTATAGACTGGGATGGATAGCAAGGAAATCTGGGGAAGCTGATCGGTGCTCACACGGATGTATACGTGAGCAGATTCAGTGAGTGGCACACTTAAGATCAGTTATTTCACCCACTGTGCTACTATGCGTGTGCATTTCAAACCTCAATTAATAGAAACTGTATACAGCTTACTGATTTAGGCTGAGAGTAATTCCTAGAAATTTTTACAAAAAGATTTACTCTTTTTTTTCTGAGATGGAGTCCTGTTCTGTCGCCCAGGCTGGACTGCAGTGGCGCGATTTTGGCTCACTGCAAGCTCCACCTCCTGGATTCACGCCATTCTCCTGCCTCAGCCTCCTGAGTAGCTGGGACTACAGGTGCCCGCCACCTCGCCCAGCTGATTTTTCTTTCTTTTTTTTTTTTTTTTTTGTATTTTTAGTAGAGATGGGGTTTCACTGTGTTAGCCAGGATGGTCTCAGTCTCCTGACCTCGTGATCCACCCACCTCGGCCTCTCAAAGTGTTGGGATTACAGGCGTGAGCCACTGTGCCCGGCCAAAAAGATTTACTCATTTGGTAAAGTAAAAACTCATTTTCATTTGAATTAGAGTTTTATGCATCAAATTTGCTCCAAATGGCACAAATCAATTAATAAGGGAAGGAGAGGAAATCCATCTCTGTTCATGTTCTCACTGGGTGCATCAGGGAATATTGGCATTAAGCTCCTTCTAGCTTTGCAGGTAAACTTTTCCCTCCAGGAAACTGGCATGAGAGAAAGAAAATAATGCTAAATATAAACAGTTTGTTTTCTAAGAAACATTACCTGTTTATGAAATTTTGCCTTGGAGGTGCAAAATACTAAATAATTTATTGAAGTTGCTGCTGAGATGAAGTGTTTTCAGGGAACACAAAATATTGTTTCTAAAGGTTGTTTGTTTGTTTGTTGTTGTTTTGCATGACCCAGTGTGTTCTAGGAATCTCCCGGCCGACCCCGGGCAGTTTAATGATAGAGACACCTGGGTGACCTCAGGCATTCTAATGGGAGAGACTCCCGGCTAACCCTAGGCATTCTAAAGAATGCAAATTAAACTTGGCTTTTAGTTCAGTTTGCTAAATTGAGGCCTTACTTTTTGTTGGCCTCTCTCCATAAATCCTGTTGAGTGAGAAATTGATCTCAGGTTCTTTTCTCATTATGTCATTGAAGATCACCCACTTTAGTTGGTTAACGGTTGTTGCATTCTTATCGGGCAGTTTTTGCCTAAGGCACCCGTTTCCCGCTTCTGGAGGGCAGCAATCTAAGGTGGCCCAGAACCAGAACTGGGCCCCCTGGCATTATTCGCAGGATTATGTTACCTTGTATGGCAAAAGACTCTTTCAGATATAATTAAGGTCACGAATTGTCTGATCTAAAAATTGGAAGATTATCTGGGGCGGGGCCTAATATGAGTTCTTATTTATTTATTTATTTATTTATTTATTTATTTATTTATTGAGACAGAGTCTCGCTCTGTCACCCAGGCTGGAGGGCTATGGGGCAATCTCGGCTCACTGCAACCTCTGCCTCTTCGGTTCAAGCGATTCTCCTGCCTCAGCTTCCCGAGTAGTTGGGATTACAGGTGCCTGCCACTGTGCCTGGCTAATTTTTGTATTTTTTAGTAGAGACTGGGTTTCATCATGTTGGCCGGGCTGGTCTCAAAGTCCTGACCTCAGGTGATCCGCCCACCTCGGCCTCCCAAAGTGCTGGGATTACAGGTGTGAGCCACCGCACCCGGCTAAGTTCTTTAAAAGCAGAGTTTTCTCTGGCTGGTAACAGAGCTGGAGTTAGGTTTGACACCAGGGTGGATTTTCTGTTGCTGGCTTTGAGGTGGAGGAGGCCCCGGGAGGTCCCTGTCACTGAGAGCAGCCCCTGGCTGCCAGCCAGCAAGAAAATGAGGATTTCAGGGGACTGCAAGGAAGTGAATTTGCCTAACAACCAGATTGAGCTTGGAGGTAGATTTTTTTCCCCCAAACCTCCAGATAGGAGCCCTTGACACTGGCCTTGTGTGCCTCTAAGCAGAAAAACCTCATTAAACCCGCCTGGACTTCTGACCTATAGAATTATGAGACCATAAATGGGTGTTGTTTTAAGCTATTAAGTCTGTTATGCAGTAATAGAAATTTATTGTTTGTTCCACAGTTACAGAAAATGAATATACAGGTGGGTGGGGTGGGGGTTAGAGCTCACATCTATAATCCCAGCACTTTGAAAGGCTGAGGTGGGCGAATCACTTGAGCCCAGGAGTTTGAGACCAGCTTGGGCAACACAGCAAGACCTCATCTCTACTAAAAGTACAAAAAATTAGCCAGGTGTGGTGGTGCATGCCTGTAGTCCCAGCTACTCAGGAGGCTGAGGTGGGAGGATCACCCGAGCCCGAAAATTCGAGGCTGCAGTGAGCCATGACCATGCCACTGAACTCCAGCCTGGGTGACAGACTGAAACCCTGTCTCAAAAAAGGAAAAAAGAAAGAAAGAAAGAAAGAAAGAAAGAAAGAAAGAAAGAAAGAAAGAAAGAAAGAAAGAAGGAAAGAAAGGAAGGAAGGAAGGAAGGAAGGAAGGAAGGAAGGAAGGAAGGAAGGAAGGAAGGAAGGAAGGAAGGAAGGAAGGAAGTTAATATATAGCTCTGATAATACAATCTCAGTCACTAGCCATTTGATTTATTTCCAATGTTATCACTGTTTCCTGGAATAATGAGTGTGGTTCGATTTTATTTTTATGCTTTAGTTGTGGACAAATCTCTATTGTCTAAGCCGCTGTGAGAATTCAGGTAAATCCCGGCCCATCCTGGGTCAGTTCCTCCACATTCTCGCTACGCAAAGTGTGCTCCATGGTCTAATGGTTTCAGCCTCACCCAGGAGCTTGCTAGAAACACAGAATCATGGCTCCACCCCAGACCTCCTGATGCAGAATCTTCACTGTGGTGAGCGACCCACTGCCCCCACGCCCCTGATGATTTGGGTGCTTATTAAAGTTTGAGAAGCACTGTTCCAGCTTGCCCTGAAGTTGTAGGATTTCACCAAAAAGCATCTTATGGATTTCAAACCAAAAACATCACCTCTGAGAAGCCAGCCTGGAGCTTGGCTAGTCCTTCTCCACCACCTGGGGGGCGTCTTATGTTCCAGAGTCTAACACTCTGGCCCCGGATACCAGAGACCTTTCACCCTCAGAACCTATGCTCGCACGTCTTCAGACTGGGGGTGCTTTCTCTCCATCTCGCCTTCTCCTGTACCACCTGAGGCACTAATTCTTCCAGGATGCCTTCCTTGAATGTCTTCTCCTGACATCCCAGTGAGGGGCTCCTGATACTCACTTCCATAGTGCTTTGGGCAGCTACTGCAGCATAAAACCACTCCAAATTGAATTGCTTTGCTCACAATTGCAAAGGGAGTTGGGATCTGGGCAGTGCTTGGCCAGGGATTTGGGCAGTGCTTGGCTAGGCGCTTTTCAGTCCGGGTCTCCTTTGTGGATGCTATTTGATGCTGTCCTCTGAAGCCTCCACTGGAGGCTGGAGCTGTCTGTCCAAGCTGGTGGCCTGACACTGCTGGGGGGGAGGCACAAGTGGCACTTTGATGAAAGCGCCTACACTTAGCCTGTCTGTGTGGCTGGGGTTCTCTCACAGCATGGTGCCTGGGCTCTGAGAGAGGGGGTCCTGAGAGCAGGTGCTGCAGCAGATGCAGCCGAAGCCATGGAGCTCTCTGTGGCCTGGTCTGGAACTTTCACACACCACATATGCTGTGTTTCTGTTGGGTCAAATGGGTCACATAAGTCTGCACAGACTGAGAAGGAGGAGACTTACACCACCACGCTGTGGCAGGGACAGCAAAGACTGTGTGGCCATGCTTCCTCTATCATGCGTGGCCAGGGTCTTCCCCACCACGGCTTCTCCCCTAGGCTGTGCCATCTCACAGGGCTGCCTCCAAACACATGCCTTCCCCAGCACCACACTCAGTGCTGGCCCTGTGAACACATATGTGGGACTGATGGAGTAGAAACCTGCTTCAGCGAAAGTCGGGGAGTGGCAAACCTGGGAATGTAGAGAAGCACTCTGTGTGCCGCATGTATTTCTGATGTACACAATGACGGCTGAAGTCCACGCGGAGCTGATCACTACCGGGCAGTTTCAGAGTGTGGGTCAGAACCCGTGAGCCTTCCTTGCCAGAACAGTTTGGAGTGTCATATGAGGACTTCAGCCTGGACACCAGAACCAGGTGGGCAGTGGGGCCCATCGCACACCACTGTAGTGTGAAGGGACAGGGTCTGCCTGCTGGTCCGTGCAGGGAGAAGATACTCCTAGCTCTTCAGGCTCCTACTCAATCCCCTGACAGCACCCTTTAACAAAAAGCCACCCACACCCTCGGCGTCAAGGGCATCTCTGAATGAGGGTCATGGTGAGCTTGTGTTAGGAAAATAGCTCTCTTGCCAACACGCAGGCAAAATAAGCTTCTGCAATTCTCAAAGTCCCGAGTTTGCAGAATTTTATTTACAGCAAAATGTTGGTTTACCCACAAACATCCTGCTTGGCTAAATATATCTCCTGCTCCTAGAACAGGACCTGTGGTTTTTCAAGCATGGGTTTTGGCTTCCCTTCAGCACGCCGGCACGCATGTGCCCTGCTCTTTCTCCTGTGATCATCGGCATGATGGGAGGCGAGTGAGGGACTCTGTGTCTTCTGACACAGGCATCTCACAACACCAGTGCAGCCGGACCTTTGTCTGGTAGGTCTCCGTGCACCCACGAAGACCTGGGCCTGCGGGAAGTCTGGGGCCCACTGCTGTGCATGCTCGTTTCTTGAGCATCTGAGTCACCTTTACAGTTTGCGATGATTGACGAGGTCAAACAGGACTCACTTGCATTGTTGGGTCTCTGTGGTGACAGGGGGGACTTGGAGGTAGGTGTTCAGGTCAGAAGGGACAGTCCTGACTTCCTCCACCGCTGCCTGCAGAAGCAGAGGCCAAAGCCACAGGCTGCGGGGGCGGGGAATGTGCTCCAGGAAGTGGCTCTCAGTGCTCCTGTCCACAGCCTCTGCAAGGGGAGACACAAGCCCAGGCAGAGAACACAGTACGACAAGTGAGGAGAAGGGGAAGAAGTCAAATTACACGCTGTTTCTCCTTCGACAGTAGGAAGGCAGGAGGGAAGGGAGCTATGTAGACACAGGATACACTCCCAGTTCTGCTGGAGCTCAGGCTGGCCCTGGAGCTAAGCTTTAGCAATCTCCAAGGAAAAAGGATTGTTTAACAGAAAAATGGGGCCGAGGAAATACTGGACTTCAAATGAGAAGAAACTTTTTCAGAACCTTCGCGGCCTTGGGGCTGGCTGTCCTTCCTAGAACCATACTTTGTGGCAGTGGTGAAGTCATCTCTGATCCGAATCCTCCCCAACCAGGATGTCAAATGGTCATTTACAGAGAATTAGTAACTGAGAGGCAGAGGAGAGAACACCCTTCTTTGCGTGTGAGTGATGGCGGAGTCACAGGCAGTGTGGGGTGATGGGCAACCATTACTTTCTTGTTTGCTGAAATAATTTCATGGTGCAGATTGGTAGGGAGAGTTCATTTTTGAGAAAAGTCAGTTTCCTGTATTTGAGCAAAGAAACCACAAATCGTTCTTTAACATTAGTAAATTTCTGTAAAGCACAGGTTGTCCTAAGTGAGGTGCGAGCGACGCGGATCTTTTCCTCAGGCACAGAACTGTCGTTCCTGCACTCTTGGGAGCCAAGGGTTAAATACTCAGGAATGTTATGCCACCTGTTCTCAGGCAGCAGTTTGAGCCTGGGAAGCCACCCGGACAAGGACACAGCAGCCCCCTCATGCCCCTTGCAGTTCTGAATGCCTGTCATCAATCCTGGGGTCTTGGGGGAACGGCAGAAGGATCCCCATCACGGTGGAGTCGCCCTTTTCACTTATAAATGCGGCAGGGCTCGGCTGTGCCCTCCGAGTGAGGAAGGGCTCTCTTCAGCCTACTTCACAGAAGGCTTCCCGGCAACCCAAAACCCCTAGTCCAGCTGCAGATGGTGAAGGAGACCCAAAGTGCAGAAAAACTCTACGGCTAACCCTCCACAGCACAGCGGTCCGAGGCTACCTGAGGCTAAGGGTGCAGAAGACCAGCCCAGGCGCAGGTGTCAGGGACGGCCCTGTCCTCAAGCCTTGGGAAGGAGGTGCTCTTCCAACCAGCCTCTGTCCCCCAACTGAGGGTAAGAGCCCGGCCAGGGGCCATCCAGGCCCACTCGCGCCCACTGCATCTTCTCCTCCTTTTCCACCTGGTGACAGCTGCATTTCCGTGCGTGGCCAGAAGGAGAGTTTTCGACTCCCTCCCTGCGATGAAGACATGTTTGAAGAAAAGAAGCTGAGCTCACTCTGAGCGAGGTGTCAGAGGGCTATGGAGTGAGGGCTTTTGGTGCTGGTGCTGCCTGGGGGTGTTGAGTGTGTGACAGCTCCTAGGATCTGAGGAGGGCCAGGAGGAGGGCACAGGAGGGCCAGGGCACCACCAAAGGCAGGGAGAAGCCCACATGAACGTCATCACATCCCCCCTTCGTTATTTAACTGAGACCCCAGTACACGCAGGACACGGTGTTGTGGGCCCTGAGAGACCCCTGACGTTGGCTCTCCAGCCAGGCCCCTCTGTCCTGTTGCTGTGTCTGCACTGCCCTGGCTTCTGTATGCTTTTGCTGCATGGCCAGGACCTGTGGCTCCCGTGGCCTGCCCTTGAGCTGCCCTTGAGCTGCCCTTGGACTCAGGGAGCTGTTTTGCAGGCAGGCACAGAGGCAGGAAGGACCCAGGGGTTTTGATCCTCACCCTCGTCCTCCCCACCTCATGCCTTGGGCCCAAAGGACCAGAGTGGGAGTAGGAAGCCCGGATAGACGGGTAGACGTGAGGGTGTCATTAGAATCCGAGTTCCCCCAGGGGTCGGGCTCCACGCGCCTCGCCCAGGAACTGGCCCGAAATTGTGTCCCGTCTGCCGCTCCCCTCTGGGCCCCGCTCTGACCCGCCCTCCTCAGTATCCCCTGGAGGCCTCATCCGTCAGTCCCGCGGTGCTCATCTCACAGCGTGCTCCTGCGGAACCGACAGCCCCTGCTGGGACAGCAGGGAAGCCTCAGCAGAGCCCTGGGGGAGCTTTGGGTGGGTGTGGGGGAAGGGGAGGAAGGATGGAAGCCCACAGGAGACTGTGTATTGGAGGGCGGGGGCTGAGCTGGGCAGAGCCGAGGCGCCTCGGCTCAGGCCTTTTCTGAGTGGGGTTCCAGGGCCTTCACGCTCCGCCCTGCCCCGCACCCCCACCCAGTGCCGTAGTGCGGGGGCTCCTGCCCTGGACAGGTCCCCATGCCTCTCGCCCCGACCAGCAGCTTGGGCTGGAGCTGGAGCCGGTCAGATATTTTTCTTTACTAGGGAACCTTGCCTAGCGCTGCTCGGTTCTCCAGGCAGGACGACGGCCTTTGGGGGCTGGTGGACGGGATTGGATGCCTCCCTCTCTGCTGCAACCGCTTTGGATCCGGCTCGATTGTTTCCCCCACTGTTTGCCACGTGCTCCCCGCGCTTTGGGCTCTGGGTTGGCCGAGGGAACCCCGCACAGTCCGTGCACCCCTGGGGACCCCTATGAACAGGCCAGGAGGTGGGGGCTATGTTAGTCACTGGGGGATTACAAATCAGGATGTAAAGTGGGGGCCAGGAGCCAAGGAGAACCAAGGGGCGCAGCGGGGTGGGGGTGGGGGTAGGCCTCGCGGGAGGGGCAGCGGAAGCGAGGCCAGCACCCTGGGGACGGCGGGGAGGGTGCTTGGCCCATTCTGGGCGCCGCCAACGGGTGACAGACTCAGGATCCAGCCGTGAGGGACGTGGGCCGGGGCAGCAATGGAGCAGGAGCCCAGGCAGGGCGGTGTGGGCCGGGCCTGTGCAGGCCAGGCGGAGAGGACGCGTTTGGGTGGGGATGGGAAGGCAGGACGAGGCCCAGGACAGAGTCTGGTGTCAGAAACTGGCTGGGTGGGGACCACTGAAGGGGCCAGGAGAGGAGGAGGAGGACGGGCGCAGTGGGGAGGGGGCCCCTAAAATTGACTTTGGAAGGGTTACTTGTGAGACGTCTCAGGGAGGAATGTCCAGCAGACAATTGGCTATGGAAATCTGGAGCTCAGCGAAGAGAATGGGGCTGCGTGACCATGACATTTACCCAAATGATCTTCAGGCCTCGCCAACTGCTGGGGACACCCACAATCTCACAGAGGATCTTTCTGTCTTCTCAGAGTCACTTTTACAAATGTTGCCACAGGGTTATATTGCTTCACTTCCTTCCTTCCCTCCCTTCCTTCCTCCCTCCCTTCCTCCCTTCTTTCCTTCCTTCTTCCTTCCTCCCCTCCCTTCCCCTGCCCCTACCCCTTCCCCTTCCCTTTTGTAGACAGGGTCTCCCGCTGGTGCCCAGGCTGGAGTGCAGTGGGGCAATCACAGCTCACTGCAGCCTTGACTGCAGCCTTGACCTCCGAAGCCCCCAGCCATTCCCCCCACCCAGTCCCTCCACCGGGCCTCCCAAAGTGCTGGGATTACAGGCACGAGCCACCAACCATGCCCAGCCCACTTAATGATTTCTTAAACAGAACTTGTAACTGACCTAAGATAAAATTATGTGAATGCAACTTTGGAGGGAGGAAAGGATGTCAGTGGAAGTTGCATGACTTTTGCATATCTGTGCTGTCAAATATAGGTAAAAGTATGAATGGTGCAATTCTGCTGTTTAAATAGCATCCTTGGCTCTAAATAAATGGGCTGATATTTTAAGTTGATTCATATATTGTAAATTAATCCAACCTAATTTTTAAAATTTTGGGTGAACATTTTTCTTGTTAAGTCATGTTATAAAAATAAAAACTGGAAGTTCTTGGCTTAAAAAATAAATAAATAAAATTTAAACAGACTCTTAAAATAATCCTCAGCTTAATGTAAGCAATTTTGTCTGTGCCATATCACGAGTTTGATAAGCTAGAGACGTTCTATTAAAGATATTGGAATAGAAATGTCTGTGACTCATGCCTGGTGACATCTTACATGCTACACTCCTTGGGTTATGAGCCTTTTGGAAATGAATGGACTTGGGCCTTAGACACAGGGTCGCCCATTTCTAGCTGCAGCTTCTTAAGCTTGGAGATTGGTTCCTCCCCCGTAAAATGGGAATTCCTAAGCCTCGCTCATGGAACTGTGAACTTCTTGGAGAGGCCCGTGGAAAGGCCACGGGATGGCGTCAGCACACACGTGTCCTGTCATTCCCTATCCCTGCATGTCATTTCCTTTGTGTGATATGGAAGAGACAGGGCCCCCATGTACTGGGCTTTGTGTAAAATAGCTGGTGAGAGTATTTGAGAAAGATGACTTGATAATCACGCACAAGGATGGTATCGAGTTGGATGTTCCCTAAGATGTGACTTCAAGCATTCCTATCTTAGGATACATATTCAGTTTGCCAAATGTCCTGCAGAAAATTGTGTAGAAGCTCCACAGCTGTCTCACCAGCCCAGGGAGAAGATAGCATTCTCTGGGCCCTTGCTACAAAGTGAGGTCCCTGGACTGGCAGCATTCTTGTCACCTGGGAGCTTGTCTGAAATGCAGACTCTCAGGCTTGATCCTGTGTAAACATGACTATGGCCACTGGCCACACGTGGCTACTGAGTGCTTGAAATGTGGTTAGTGCCACATGATGAAATCATACTCTTTTGGGTATATTTGGTTAAATAAAGTATCTTATTAATATTAATTTCACTTTTTTTTAGCCTAAAGTCTCTACCAGGAAATTTTAAACTTCATATGTGACTCCCATTATATTTCTTTATATTTTTGAGACAGGGTCTTGCTCTGTCACCCAGGCTGGAGTGCAATGGTGCAATCTTAGCTCACTGCAGCCGTGACTTCCTGGGCTCCAGTGATTCTCCCACCTTACCCTCCTGAGTAGCTGGGACTTCAGGCGTGTGGTAACACACTCAGCTAATATATATATATATTTTTTGTGATGGAGTCTTGCTCAGCTGCCCAGGCTGGAGTGCGGTGATATGATCTCGGCTTACTGCAACCACCATCTCCCGGGTTCAAGCAATTCTCCTGCCTCAACTTCCCAAGTAGTTGGGATTACAGGCACCCACCATCATGCCCGGCTAATTTTTGCATTTTCATTTTAGTAAAGACGTGGTTTCACCATGTTGGCCAGGCTGGTCTTGAACTCCTGATTTCAGGTGATCTTCCCACCTCGGCCAATTTTTTAAATTTTTACTTTTTTTATAGAGACAGGGTCTCACTATATCGCCTCAAGTGGTGTTGAACTCTTGGGCTCAAGCTGTTCTCCTGCCTCAGCTTCCCAAAGTGTTGGGATTACAGGAATGAGCCACCTTGCCTGGCCCCATCATATTTCTGTTGGACAGTGCTGCTCTCAAATCCATGTTCTCAAAATCTGCATTTTAACAAGATCCCTGAGTGATCTCTGTGCCATTAAAGTTTAAGAAGCACTGCTCTCCGGTAACTACAGCCTGCGGGCCAAATCCAGCCCAGGCCCAACGCTTGTTTTTGTGAAGTGAATGTTACTGGAACGCAGTCACACTCTTTGTTTACACACCATCTGTGGCTCTTTGTGCTTCAGGGGTGGAGCTGAATAACGGTGAGCGGAACTCACAGCAGCAGAGCCTGAGAGGCCATCTAGCCCTTATAGGTAAGTTTCCTCAACCCCTGGCTTAGGCCTTGTTCCTGCCAGCATCTTATGGCGTGTGTGGTCTCCAACCCTGATGTGCCCGTTCATGTCCTTGTCAGGAAAGTCCCTGGGCACAAGTGCCTGTGGTAGAAAATGCTATTGGAGGCCTGCTTCTTTCCTGGAAGTTACAGAGGAGGCTGAGGATCCATGGGATGGAAAAGATTAAAAGATGATTTCAGATCAAAAGTCCCTAGTGATATCGGAAAGGCCCTTTGAGGCCACCTGATATTATCTTGCTTATTGATGGGTGAAGCAAGACCCCAACAGGGGGTGGGTGGCGAGTCCTTTAGGTGCCGGGTGAAGGAGCCGGTGGAAACCTGGGTGAAGCCGGATGGGTGCCGCCTCTGGTTGTTTTTGTAACAGGGTGTTTTCCCAGATTGTGGGTGTTGGTGGGATGGGAAGGCCCAGCAGTGCGTTGTGCAAACAGTGCAGAATTTTGTCCCCTCAAATTGACACTTGGTTTTAGTTGCAATATTTAATTTACTGTGCAGTTTTCAAATAATACTAAAAGAAGGCATGGGATTTGTATGTTAATCAGTGGGAAGCATAGAGTTAAAAAGACAAGACAAGACTGAGAAATGCTGCTCTATTTTTCTGCTACTCAAAGTGTGGTCCACAGACCAGAGGCATCAACATTGCCACGAGCTTGCTTGTAACGCAGAATTTCAGCTGGTCCCGTTGAGTCAGAGTCCATATCTTAACAAGGTCCCCAAGCCACTCGCAAGCGCAGGAGCATCTGAAGCCCATCACTTCAGTTGCTTTCAGGCTTCGGTGTGTCTTGAAATCACTTGGGAGATTTCAGAATTCTGAAACCCAGGTCCCACTTCAGAGCTCTGTCTGGGGAGAGGCCGGGCATGGAGCCATCTGAGGGTCTCCAGGTGGTTAGAACGTGCAGTGGAGGGTGAGAGCCTCAGTCCACACTGGCCTTGTATTTGCTCTGAGTTTCACAGCCATGAGCCCCAGTGTTCCATGGCCCAGGTAGAGTCATCTAGGAATTTGCTCCTGAGTCAGGCTGCTGCAGCCCACTGTTTGTTCCCTCTCCCTGGGAGGGTGGAGATCCAGCCCTCTCTGGATTCTCTGAACCTCTGGTGAAACTTCTGGAAGGTGTGACAAGGATTCTGACTCCAACTTCCATGGCCAGGCACGTGCATGGCAGTGAAAGAGCAACAGGATTTGGTGCTTCCCCCACTGGGTGATGCAGGAATGTTCTGGATATCAAACAGGGAGTTGGCTTATTGAGACATGATTTTCAAACCTGTGCGCAGTATGCTTTCTTGAAGAAACACTTGTATAAACTGCATTACTGTGAGGAATGGTTCTCAGCACTTTACAGACATTAGCTTATGAAAAACATGACAGTCCTAAGAGGTGGCTTTACAACTCCACCCACCGAGAAGTGGAGTCAATGTTGGTCCCCTTGATTCTGGGCCTGCCTTAGTGACCTGTCCACCAAAGTTACGGTGGAGTGATGCTACCTAACTTTCAAGACCAGGTCATGAAGACGTGACAGTTTCCTGCTGGCTCTCTGGAATACTCCTGGACCACCATGGAAGCAGTCTGACTGCCCTGGTCAAGCATGGCCACCATGCTGCGAGGAAGCCCAACCAGCCCACATGTGGAGAAGCGCTGAGGTGCCTCAGTGCTAAGTGACTGTGATGGGCAGAGCCCCTGAGATTGGCAGGCCACCTGTTCCTGTGTCAGATCTGGTTCATCCTGATTGATGGGACTTGTTAGTCATGGCAGAGGGCCACAGAAATTGGGGCCCTAGTATAGCTGGTGTTATTCAAAGTCTGACTGGCTGAGGCCCCCTGAAGTCAGGGTAGACCCTGGGCTCTGTGCTCTCCCAGCTGCCATTCATGCTACACTTTTTCACCCACCCTTGGCCTCAGGTAGGGTCAGAGGCCTTCAGGGTGTCTACCTTCCTTCCTCCCCAAACGCCTGCTGAGCATCCCATTCAGCCACACCCCAGAGCTGCAGTAGCCTTAGGGGACTTTTCTGCCTGGGTTCCTTGTGATCAGCTGAACACTACCACCGACTCCTCATAGTGGGAAGGGTGGGATGGAATCCAGGGGACGTCTGTTGGCAGGCACACGGCTCTTCAGGCATCTGCCAAACAGACCTTATCTGACAGCCACTGTTAGGCAGAATGGTTCTCTAGACCTCAAAATATGCCCAAGAGGGGACACCGGGAGTCACCAGCACCCAAGAGAGCACCCTGGGGCCAGGACTTTGGTTGTCGGTGAACTCTTGTCCCTTCTGCCACTGAGCCCTCCTCGACTAGGGCAACCATAGCCCCCAGAGACAGGGTGTAAGCACCTTAGCAGTGCATTGCAGTGGAGCGGTGATGTGAATATGTAAGGGAATACCTTAGAGACAATAGCATTAGAACAAGGCTGAGCCTTTGGTTTGAGACAAGGACTGGATGCACAGTGGGCCCTTTAACAACACAGGTTTGAACTGTGTGGGCCACTTATATGCAGATTTTCTTCCACCTCTGCCATCCCTGGGACAGTGAGACCGTTCCCTCTTCCTCCTGCTTGACCTACTCCACTTGAAGACAAGGATGAAGACCTCCATGATGAGCTGCCCCCACTTGATGAATAGTAAATATATTTTCTCTTTAATGATTTTCTTAATCACATTTTCTTCTTTCTAGCTTACTTTACTTTAAGAATACAGTATATGACATATATAACATATAAAATATGTGTTAGTTGGCTATTTATGTTATCAGTAAGGCCTCTGGTCAACAGCAAGCTATTACTGTAAAGTTTTGGGAGGAGTCAAATTTTATATGAGGATTTTTGACTGCATGAGAGTTGGTGCTCCTAACCCCTTCATTGTTCAAGGTCAACTGTACTTTGAGGTACTACAATTTTAGTGATTAATTTGTCTTTCTCATTGGTGCTTTATTGTGTGGGTTAATTTGTTTTCATGAATATGTATTGGTAAATAAAATAAGAGAGTTTTAAAAAAGTAAAGCCTAGGCTGGGTGCGGTGGCTCACGCCTGTAATCCCAGCACTTTGGGAGGCCAAGATAGGTAGATCATGAGATCAGGAGTTCAAGATCAGCCTGGCCAAGATGGTGAAACCCTGTCTCTACTCAAAATAGAAAAATTAGCTGGGTGTTGTGGCAGGTGCTACTCAGGAGGCTGAGGCAGAGAATTGCCTGAACCTGGGAGGTGGCAGTTGCAGTGAGTCGAGATTGCACCACTGCACTCTAGTCTGAGTGACAGAGCAAGAGTTCATCTCAAAAAAAAAAAAAAAAAAAAAAGCCTGTGTGAACTGCACCCATTAGCTGCGTGCTCTTCAGCAAATAACTTACAAGAGGCCCTCCACCTCTCCCTACTCATTCCCTCTGAAACTGCATTTGCAAAATTATGACAGTGAGATAAATCTGACATAGTTGATTGCATCTTGCTTCTGACCTCCAAGCTGTCCTTGATCAAGGCAGCATGGGCCAAGGTAACTTTAGGAGGAATACAGTTTATAGTTTAACTTAAAAGCAAGGGTAAAAGTAAATCCCTCCATAAAACTAACCCTCTTCTTGCTCAGGGACCAAAGACTGCCTTTGTAAGACTAATGAAGGACCACAAGATTAGAATTGTGAGAGAAGCCTGAACTCTGCCTAAATGATGGCGTAATTTCTATAATCCCTTACTGCTCAGGGGTCATGTGGCCAGAGGTCACAAGATTTGTGACTTTCCCAATTGCTCCTATGGATACATCACTATCACTATTGTAGAACCTAAGATTGGTTTTATCTGAATTTTTTTCAGACTGACTTCACCTGGACCCCTGACTCATGACTCAGCTGGTCCTGGGGTTTCACCCAGAGGTGGACTCAGTGCACAAGGATTGTTTTCCACACCTTTATGATTTCATCCTCAGCCAGTCAGCAGCACCCATTCCCTAGTCCCCCGGCCCACCAAATACTTGAGTGATAACTTCATTTCTCCTGCATGGGCCAGCCTTATGTCAGTTAGACTCTTTCTCTATTGCAATGCCCTGGTCTCAGTGGATGGATTTTGTGCAGTGGGCAAGAAGAATCCATCAGGTGATTACACTTTTACCTCAGTTCCCTCCAGGACTCAGGAACTCCTCTCTGGGCCATTGTAAAGATGAGAAATAATACACATTGTAAAGATGAGAAATAACACACATAGGCTGAGGGTAAATGTTTGTAGGTAAAAGATGGGAATCAAATCTACCTAGACAGCTCTTTGTGCATGCACGGTGGGGAGACAGAAAACTCACCATCCAGGGAATGTTTTCACCCATGTGATGGCTTATTTTATGAGTCAATTTGAATGGACCATAAGGTGCTCTGACTAAACATTATGTGGGTGTGTCTGTGAGGGTTTTCTGATGGGATTAGCATTTGAACCAGCAGACTGAGTGAAGCAGATGCCCTTCTCCATGTAGGTGGGCCTCATCTAACCTCTTGAGGGTCTGCACAAAACAAAAGGCAGAGAACAGAGGAATTTGCTGTCTTTCCCTCTTACCTCCCTGCTTGAGCTAGGACATCTCATTTCTTCTTCTTCTGCCTTGGGATTGGGACTTACATCATCTGCTCCCCTGGTTTCAGGCTGTTGGAACAAGAGTGAATTACAACACTGGCTTTCTTGGGTCTCTAGTTTGCAGATGGCAGATCTCAGGACTTGTCAGCCTCCATAATTGTGTGAGCCAATTCCTCAAATAAATTTCTTCCTTTGTGCATACCGTGTTGGCTCTGTCTCTGGAGAAGCCTGTCTTGTTCACATGTGGTGGGCAGGGATGGTTAGCTGGCTGAGCTCCTCCCTTTCCTCACTCCATGTTGTCCTGTGCTCTGCCTAGGCCCTTGGGGTGACAGAGGGGAGGAAGGGAGGGAGGAGACTCAGTCGAGAGGATGGAGGTGGCTTTCTGAGGAGTGCGAGGGGCAGCAAAGGGCAGCTGAGCTGTGTGGGAGTCAGGGAGTGGGAGAGCAAGATGGCGGCAGGAGGTTGAGGGGTGTGGTGGGAACTCAGTCCCCTTGTGTGGTTGGAGATTTGCAGAGCTGGCCTGATTATCTTCAAGTCCTCTTTGGTCCCTGGACAGCAACACCCACAAAAAAGTACTGATTTCCCCAGATCATGGTGCAGTTACCACCCACTAAACCAGAGTTGAACCTTTTATACTCAAGGGAGAGTGGAAATTTCTAGAATAGGGAACAGCTTGGTGAGCAGGTAAGTACGGGCAGGCAATATTTCCGAGAGTGGGTGTGCAGGCAGAGGCGGGGTGGCGGGGGGGGGGGGCACTAATTTTTTTTTCCCAAAAGAACTAACTCATTCCTTAAATCATTCCTTAGAGACAGCTTCATGAAAACAGAAATAACGGTGCTCCCAGAATCACAGTGATATGTTGGATTCACTCACTTGAAGCTTCTCTCCAGATGTGGTTAAGGAAATGTGACAAATAGAACTTGTTCTGATTTTTACTTTCTCTAAAGAACTAATATCGCTGATGGATTTATGATGAGAAAGCCATTAACACCATGAGCTGGATTCATAGTGATCCTTGTCTCTCAAAAAATTGAGATACTTTGCAATAATAGGTATGTTTCTTTAAGAACACATTCTAGAAATTTAGGGCAAGAAGATCCTGCATCTGAAAGAACACACAAGTGGACATTCTGTGTTAAGAGAGATGAGAAGTTCCTACCCTGGGGGACTATTTGGGTACTCAGTGTTCCTAATGATAAGATTCATTTAAAAGGCAAAAACCCACAAACTAAAATGCGGTCAAACTGTTGCAGAGAGTAGGGGTGACGTACAAGGTGAAGGAAACAGAAGTTTTGTGGTTTAATAGCTGGTTTCATGATGAGTTATGGTATTTCTTCAGAAAAACTCTGCAAGCAGTTACGTGGTGCTATTAGACAGCTTTGGGAACTAATTCAGTCATGGTTTTGTAACTCATCTTCAATGGTGCTTCTGTTTTTGTTTGTTTGTTTGTTTTTGGTTCGTCTTCACAGTCACAGCCCAATACTTTTGTTTGGAGGTGGGGAGGGGGTAGGTTCTGATTATCTGCTGCTGTGTAATAAACCATCCAAAAATGTAGCAGCATAGAGCTACCATTTTATTTTTCCAGTTCTTCAGATTGCCTGGGGTCAGCAGGATGGTTCTTCTGCTGACCCCCCTTGGGGTCTCTCCTGTTGACAATGAATGGTGATAGGGCTGAGTCACCTGGCCCTGGGACTAGGAAATGGAACATGGACAGCTGAGCCTCTCTCTTTCTCCTTGTGGCCTCAGGACTTCTCCATGTAGTCTCTCCAGCAGGTCGATGGTCTTTTAAAATCAGGGGCCAGCAAACTTTTCTGTACAGGACCAAACATTTTAGACTCTTTGACCATATAATCTATGTCACCAGTACTCAACTCTACCATTATAATACAAAGGTAGCCATAAATGCCCATAAACAGATGGACATGGCTCTGCTACAATAAAGCTTTATTTACAAAAATAGACAGTGGGCTGGATTTGGCCCATGGGCCATGGTTTGCCAACCCCTGTCTTACATGGTGGTTCAGGACTCCCAAGAGCACAAGAACAAACATTGCCAAGCTCTACAAGTTAGGCCCGGAACAAGCACAGAGTCACCTGCTACACTGTTGACTAAAGTGGGTCTCAGGCTTAGCCCAGACACAATGTTGGAAAGCAGGGAAGAAAGAATGTTTCTTCTGCCCTTTTAGGTTTAGTGTTTGTGGCCTGCAAATTAAACTGACAAAGGACAGATTAACAGGAGAAAAAGTACACAAATTGTATGTGATGTTAATATCTTAATTTTTGGGCTGGGCATGGTGGTTCATGCCTGTAACCCCAGCACTTTGGGAGGCTGAGGCGGGCAGATCGCTTGAGGCCAGTAGTTTGAGATCAACCTGGCCAACATGGCGAAACCCCATCTCTACTAAAAATACAAAAATTAGCTGGGCATGGTGGTGCACGTCTGTAATCCCAGCTACTCAGCAGGCTGAGGCAGGAGAATCGCTTGAAGCCCTGAGGCAGGAGAATCGCTTGAAGTCAGGAGGTGAAGGTTGCAGTGAGCCAAGATCGTGCCCACTGCACTCCAAGCCTGGGCAAAAGAGCAAGAGTCAGCCAGGCGTGGTGGCTCACGCCTGTAATCCCAGCAGTTTGGGAGGCCAAGGCGGGCAGATAACCTGAGGTTGGGAGTTTGAGACCAGCCTGACCAACATGGAGAAACCTTGTCTGTACTAAAAAAAAAAAAAAAACAAAACAAAATTAGCCAGGCATGGTGGTGCATGCTTGTAATCCCAGCTACTTGGGAGGCTGAGGCAGGAGAATCACTTGAGCCCAGGAGGCAGAGGTTGCAGCGAGCCAAGATTGCACCACTGCACTCCAGCCTGGGCAGTAAAGGGAGATTCCGTCTCAAAGAGTGAGAGCCTGCCTCAAAAATATTTTTTAAAAAAAATTTTTGCGTGTAAACAATTGTCTTACAGAAAGTGAAAACCCAAAGAAACAGTTATGACTGAGAACTCATATACCATTTCAACAAAGACTGTAAATGTGTGGCAAAATGACAAGGCAAAGGCAAAGGATTGGAGATTCTAGTGGTGATAAACTGTGGAATGTCAAATATGTGGGGGAAAACTAATGGAAGATAAGGTTTATTTAGTAAGTTTGTTTACGCAGATTGAAGCCAGTACCATATCAGGGGATGAGCATTGTCTCCTCTTCCTGGCAGGGGGGACCCCTTCACCAAGGGAGATTTGTGCCCTCCTTTACCCAGGTGGGAGACAATAGAGAGATTGTCCTGCTTCTGCTGTTTCTCATTTGCCTTTAGCTCAAAATAATCCTTATGCCGAAGTGGTATATTTGGGGGTGGCGTGCTTTGACTCCTTTCAGGGATTACTGTAGAAGGGCAGTTACAAGGATTTGGGGCTCTTGGGGCCATCTTTGGAGACACACGCCACAGGCGAGTGAGAGACTTACGGTCACTCTTTGGTGTTTGATTTTAAGGAAACATTAGTGTATGCAAACCTTGTGTTTAAACCAAAGAGCAGAATTTATCGTTTGAAATGAAAATTTTATAGCTACTAAAGTAAGAATAGGTGAGTTTTGTTATTTTTCTGTTGAGTGCTACTCCACCAAGGTTAACAAAAGGACTTAGTGGTGGGAACGCTTGTCTCCTTTGCCTGCTTCCCCTCATTCATTATTTTTGTATCTGGATACAGGAAGCAGAAATGCTACATGACAATTACTCTCAGGTGCAGTGGTCTTTCGGACGTCACGTTTTGCTGGGGTCAGATGGGGACCTTATTTTCTGTGTGTTCTGGTTCCCCTCTCTATTCTCTAGGTATTCTGAGCCACTTCTCTGGTAAAGAGGTGTCCTTAGGGGCAGCTTTTAAAGGGCTGAGGGGCTTCAGGCACAGGGAGGAGTCCTCCTGCTGGGGCGATCCCCTGGTGAGGAAGAGCCCCTTTACTGTGGTCTGCACTGTTTTACAAGCCTTGACTTCCCAAACTCAGGTTCTCCCACCTTAGTTCCAGCCACGAGCCTGACTGTTTCTATAATACACTGGATCGTGTTACTGCCTTTTGGGAAAACCCCCGACTGCTCCTCCTGATCCTCCTGACTCCCTGCAGATGGAAGCATCATCTGTATTCCAGCTTCACCACCTTCCTGCCCACCCAGCACACACTGCTCAAGACCTTACTCTATAATCCCCCAGCACACACTGCTCAAGACCTTACTCTATAATCTCCCTGGACTCTTCAGTCTTCCCAAAGGAGTCCTGAACCTTCCTATCTTCTCGTGTTTACTCAAAGTCTGAAATGCTTCCCCCAATTGAAGATGATTCTCCAAATCTCAGCCTAAGTGCCCCTTTCCCCAGGAAGCCCGCCTTAGTTTCTTTTAGTTGAATCAATTGTTCCTTCCTGAATGAACCTGAGAAGGAGAGAGAGAGAGGGAGAGAGAGAAAGCAGATTTTTACTATTTTACTGAAACATATCCTAGAAGCCCCATGAATACTTTCACATGTAAACTTAGAACACATTTACCTTTGCAGAGTGCAGAGAGTGCAAGAAAGTTTAACTGAAAACTGTGATAGTTTCTGCTTCTTAATGATTCATCTCTTGCATGATGAGCAATTCCGTACCTGCTAGAAGAGTTGCTGAAGTATGTTCCCCAATTGCTTGTTCTTATTTCCACATAATGGGGCTGTGTGTGTGTGTGTGTGTGTGTGTGTGTGTGTGTGAGAGATACATTAAGAAGTTAGCCAGTATATAAGTTTGCATGCTGTTCTCCAATTTCTCCAAGTTTCTTATGGATCATTTAAAAGCTCAGTGATGTCCCTTCAATAGCTCAGCTGATAGAGCAGAGCACTCTAGCTAATTCCTCATAAAATCTCAATGAGATTAAAAACAAAGAAGCAAGCAAACAAACAAACAAAAAACAGCCTAGAAAAGCAGATGCAAAGAAGCAGCTAAGCCTTCCCTGTGGCTATGTGAATGGATGCTCAGGAGGCCCCCTTGCCTGGGGTTAGGGAGTACACAGGCTTCTTTTGTGAGTTTTTGTTTTTTTCTGTAGTGAGGTTGGCAAAGCTACCTCCTCTCCCAGCCTTGAGCTGGTGCCTGGGCCTAGGGGGGTGCTACCGAGGTGTAAAAGGAAGTCAGGGCTCTTGTGGACAGGGGGACTGCCCACCCCAGGATTTGGAGTTAGGACAGGCTCTCCAGGTGAATTTGAGGGGGTCTCATAGCAGCAAAGTGCTAAGAGCTCAGACACCCTTGAGGGGCACTGGTGCAGGTGAAACAGGACAACCTGAGGATCTCAGCCCGAGGGACAACACGAAGCTGTCCCTGCACTTAGGGGCACAGCCTGCATGTAGGTCACTGTTCCTACACGGGTGCTGGCCCTGTGGGCATGTCACAGTAAGCCGATCACTGTGACTTACGGATTTTGCAAAAGAGTAAGAGTTTATTCACAAGGTAGTCAAGCGAGGAGGCAGGAGGACAGGTCTCCAATCTGCCTCTCTGAAAATAGGACACGAGGGTACTTATGGGCTAGAAAGCCAAGTGGTCTTGAGGTGAAGGGGGAGGTAATGGGAGTTCATGAAAACCTGACGGGGCTGCACGGTTCTTCACCGGACACGTGCAGAAAAGGGTAGCACTAGGCTGATCCAAGGGTGGAGTTTTTAGCCCTCTGAGGTGAAAAGGTCACTCTTTGGACATTCACACAGGTTCAGCTGAAGGGCTGGTGGGCTCAATGAGCTTAAACTAGACAAGCACTGACCATAGTTCCTGAAAAACTACTCTAAGCGCTGGTTACTATAGTGACCCACAGCAGAGCCAGTGTGAGGAAGCCAGTGGGAGTTTAGTGAGTACTGCTCGGCTACGTGACATTTAGCTATGCAGGTTTTTAGATCAACTAGAAGTATGAGATGAAAAGTAAGCAACTTAATCAAGTGAGCCCTCAGCTTCAGGCACATCCTCTTTCTGCCTCTCACCTCTGCATCTTCCCTTCTTTTGCCCCATTGGGCCCAGCCAGAGAGCTCTGCGCCATCTGCTGTTTCACGCTGTGAGGGCAGTGCCCCAGGGTGCAAGGCCCTTGGTATGCGCAGGCTGCGCTGGTGGCTTGCACACAGGCAGGGCATTTTCCACAATGTGGACTGGGACCCCTTAATGGGCATGGACTTAATTTAATAAAATGTGACTGACATTTTCAAAAATGAAATGAAAATAAATTTCAATGAAAGAGTGCATAATGCTAAGGTTTTTTTTTGTTTTTTTGTTTTTTTCCTTTGAGATGGAGTCTCACTCTGTACCCGAGGCTGGAGTGCAGTGGCATGATCTTAGATCACTGCAACCTCCTCCTGGTTCAAGTGATTCTCTTGCCTCAGCCTCCTGAGTAGCTGGTATTACAGGCATGTGCCACCATGCCCAGGTAATGTCTGTAGTTTTAGTAGAGACAGGGTTTCACCATGTTGGCCAGGCTAATGCTAAGGTTTTTCTTGTCTTAACTTTTTTTCCTGCTTTCTCCATCATCATGCTTATCAATGTTCATACTATGTAGTGTGTGCATACTGTATCCAAATGCATATTTCATCGTGCACCTTGAGATGCTCTTTTCTTTCACTTTCTCTGATATCGCTATCTCTTGGGTTTCTTCTTCCTAGTTCATAAAATCAGTAAGGTTTTATTTCTCATCTACTCCCGAAATGCTGGGTTCTCAGGGCTCCTTGCTCTGCCTGGTGATCCTGGTGATGAGAGCTGAGGATCTCCACCTTCCTCTTGCCCCCAGGCCTGCCTTTCTCAGGAGGGCTAGACCTGCAGGTCCAGCAGACACATGGTGTCCCTTGGATGCCCCTGGGGCTGACCCTGGGCCCCATCTCCATCCTGCCATCCTGCTTCCCTCCTGGGTTATCCGTCAAGCTGCCTAAGCCTAAATCTAGGCTCTTCCATCTCCATTAATGCGCCACATCCAACTACTCACCAGATGTCATCATTGCTACTGCCTTGGTAGCCACCACCTCTCCTGTCCAACCCCAACCCCACCCCAGCTTGGGCCAACATCTTATCTTCAGTGACGCCAGTGGAGGCCACACTAATGTCTGTCCTCCAGCCTCTTTTCCCCCCAACACACTGTAGAATGCTGAGCAGTTCAGAGTGTGCTGCCCCAAAATATGCCACTCTGGCATAAGGATTATTTTGAGCTGAAAGCAATTAAAAACAACGACAACACAGGACAAACCCTCTTTCTTCCTTTTCTCTACCAAGAAGAGCAGGGAGATTCTTAATCATGGGAGACAACTCTAGACTCTTATCAGGCCAGGATGACACCAATGGAATCTATGTCACAAATCTTTCAAACTAGCCCTTAGCATCCCCTAGCTTCCCCCTGTGTTTGTCTTCCTACAATTTGCTGTCCTTAGAAGTTCAAAGTCCTTTTCTTTGGTCTTATCACTTCTCTACAAATTTATTGTTCTTTGTTAAGATGCTATAAAATGCTGAGTTCTAATCACCCATTTGAGTTACTCATGGCTGAGTGATCCCAAATGTGAGCAAAATGCACATTAACAAACTATTTTCCTTGTTAATCCAAGGGCTCCAGCCAATGAAATTAAGATGAGTAGAAAATAAATCTTTTTTTTTTTCCTGCTCTAACCTAAATATGACTCTGATCAGGATTGTAAGTGGATGCTAGAATCATTTGCAAAAGTGATGCAGAACTGACGGTCACTTGGTGCCAAAGAATCACACCCCCAGTATTGTTACTTGCAAAAGGGGTATTCCTTTATGGTGCATGGATATTGGGGTCCCCATATTGTCCACATGATCAAGTTAGCATCACTAAGAATGGGGCAGCCTGCATGCCCCCTGAAGTGAAGAGACACAGAGGCTATGGTGTCGTCTATGAAATGGTCTGGACAAAAATGCTTAATTTGAATCACAGGGAGACTCCAGAGTTCCTTTCAGTTTACAAGCAATACGGGGGCTAAAGAAAATAACCAAAGGGCACTGCAAGAAACAGTGACACATCCAGAATATGGGGCATTCTTAAGACAACCGACCCAAACTGTTCAGAAAGCCAATATCATGGGGAAAAAAGCTTGGTTCTAAACTACAAGGGACTCAAGAGACCTGATATCCACATGTAATGGGTGAACATAGATGGCATCCTGCAAACACACACACCCACCAACTCTAAAAGACATTCTGGGAACAACTGGGGAGACTTGGACAGGGACTCGGCATTGAATGTCAGTAGGGAATTATCATCAGTTTCTTTAGTTGTGATAGGCTGTGTGGGAGAGTGCTCTTCAGTAATGCATGTTGAGTGTGTAGGAGTAAATTATAATGATGCCTGCTCCTTACTTCAAATGATTCAGTAAACAAACAAACGAAAATGCTCACAAAAACAAATGCAGCACAATGAAAGAGTTGTAGAATCTAGGTTGGAGTGCCTTTGGGTATTGACTGTATCATTTTCCCAAACTTTTTCTGTATATTGGGAGTTTTATAATGACAAAATGATAGGGAAAAAATAAAATGCAAAACTAAGCCTACTACTCCTAGGACTGAAAACCTTCAAAAGCCTCGGGGTAAGTCCGGAGTCTCAGCCTGGTTGGCTGGCCCTGCTGCCCGGCTCTCCCTGGCCCCTTCCTGCGTCTCATGACTCACGATGGCCACCCCTGCCTGGGGCCGTAGGTGTGGTGGGTGTTCCACCTCTCCCAGAATTTTGCCTTACCATTTCTCTGCTTGGAAGGCCAGCCTGCATTCACACTTTGGCCCTGAATGAGGAGCGCCTTATATACACTCCCACAGCCTGTACTCATCACAACCCATTAGGCATTTCACTCAGTAGACTGCAAACTGTTGAGGGGAAAATATTGTGTCCCCAGTGCCTAATGCATGCTTGGCGTAGAGTAGGTGTCAATGCATGTACCTCAAGAGTGGGCCGCTTTTGTGCACCTTGCTGTAGTCTGGGAAAACATGGAACGCAAAGTTGACATCAGTCGGGTGCTGCCAAGCTTGTGGAGCTGGGAGAGCTGAGCAGCTGGCATCCTCTGGAGGTTATTTAGGCTCCTGGTCTTCCTTTGGTTTAGACAGAACAAGTCTAAATGGGGAAGGATGACTGAATACTTTCAGCTGCCTCTAACCTGTCTGAGATTGAGGGTGGGGCCTGCGTCCAGGTTTAGTGTAACTGTGGGATGTTACTTGTATTGCTGAGTAGAAGACAGTTGCAGACAATTTTTTTTTCTTTTTTTTTTTTTTGAGATGGAGTCTTACTCTGTTGCCCTGGCTGGAGTACAGTGGTATGATCCTGGCTCACTGCAACCACCTCCCAGGTTCAAGCTATTCTCCTGCCTGAGCCTCCAGAGTAGCTGGGACTACAGGAGCATGCCACCACACCTGGCTAATATTTTTGTATTTGTAGTAGAGACTGGGTTTCACCATGTTGGCCAGGCTGGTCTTGAACTCCTGACCTCAAGTGATCCGCCATCTTTGGCCTCCCAAAGTGCTGGGATTACAGGGATGAGCCACTGTGCCTGGGCTGCAGACAATTTTTATTTGTGGATGGATGGATGGACAGATGGAGGGATGGACAGATGGGTGGATGGATGGCTGGCTGGATGGATATAGATATAGATATACTGCTGAGTATATTAATGCTGGATATTTTGCTTCCTATAAAATGAAATAATGTCTTACTGATTTATGTCCCAGCTCTCCAAATGCCTGAAAATTAACTCTGAGTTCCTTTGCCAGAAATAGCCACCCTGTGATGGATTCAGGGTTCAGGCATAATGGGGTGAGTCTTATCTTGAGGCAAGCTCACAAATGAAGTGTTTCAAAGACAATTATTTTGCTCAGATACCATTTCATCAGGACATAGTCTTGGGCATCTCCCAAGAGTTTAGGGTTTATGTGGCTCAAGAATGAGCCACATAATGGGGCTGTGTTTACTGTTGCTTTTTGTTCAGAATCCTTTGTTCTGAGGTGTGAATGGTCAGACTTTTAGTGACAATGAAGTTGGAGATTCTAGGAGCTCTTAGATAACGATCTGAGGCTTAGTGAATATATGTGCACTGAGAGATAACTGATGGAAAGCATCCAGCCATCAGCCCAGGAATAACAATGTAAGAAGTACTGATTCCACAGTCTCCCTAGTTGTAGTAGATGGAGCTATAAGACAGGCAACTAACTATGGGCCAGACAAGTCTTCATCTGGGGTCCCTTGACCGGCACTATTTTGACCCATCTCAGGATAACGACAAGAATAGGGATGGAGAGGAAAGCGAGGAGTCAGGAGCTTAGATCTTTCTCCCTGTTACTGTGGACAGCAACAAGGAGAGGCAGAGGGAGGTTCCCAGCAGGTGGCAGGGACTTCAAAGGAGCTGGGGGGGAGGTTAGGGAGGAAGAAGGAGAAATGCTTTGGAAGGTGTGATGGTTAGACTATAGTAACCCTCCATTTAATCAAACATGAATCTAGGTATTTTGTAGATGATAGATATGGCTAACCTCTATAATCAGTTGGGTTTAAGTAAAGGAGCTTTTCTGCAATAATATGGGTAGGCTTCATCCGGTCTGGGGAATGGCCTTCAGAGCCTAAATCTGAGGTTTCCTGAAGAAGGAAAAATTCTGTCTCAAGACACCAGAATCAACTCCTGCCTGAGTCTCCAACCTGCTGGCCTCTGACAGAGATCAGAATATGCCATGCCAAAATATGACATTTGGCATAGGAATTATTTTTAGCTGAATGCAGCTGAGAAAAAGCAGACACAGAAAGAGCTCTCTGCCTTCCTCCTTTCCGTCTAAAAGCAGGGGATAAATTTCCCTCGTGAAAGTGCCCTGCCCTGACCTCCTGTCTCTGGTCCCCTCCCAGAAAGAGGAGAACAACCCTTATCACAGAGGTGGGGATGGCACTGACATGAGGCAGCATAAGCAAACCTTACAAAATCATCCTTATGCACCATTAGTTTCCTGCATATGTTTTCTCTCTCTCTCTCTCTCTCTTTTTTTTGAGACAGAGTCTTGCTCTGTCGCCCAGGCTGGAATGCAATGGCATGATCTCAGCTCACTGCAATCTCCGCCTCCTGGGTTCAAGTGATTCTCCTGCCTCAGTCTCCTGAGTAGCTAGGATTACAGGCACATGCCACCATGCCTGGCTAATTTTTGTATTTTTAGTAGAGACGGGGTTTCACCATGTTGGTCAGGCTGGTCTCAAACTCGTGACCTCGTGATCCACCCGGCTCAGTCTCCCAAAGTGCTGGGATCACAGGCGTGAGCTACCGCGCCTGGCCAGTTCCCCCATATATTTATCTTCCCATAATTTACTGCCCCTCAAAGCCCCAAACACCTTTTCCTTTATCTAGTCACTTCACAATTTATCATCTTTTGTTTAAATGGTATTTAAACCCCTAAGACAAAGCACTTCTTTGGGGTTTCACTTCTTTTCTGTGGAGCCCTCCCTTGCACATAACACTGAAAATAAAATTTGAGTGTCTTTTCTCCTGGCAGTCTGTCTTTTGTCAGTTTAATTCACAGGCTCTCAGCACAGACCCTAAGTGCGTAGAGGAGAAGTTTCTTCTGCTCTCCTATACCTGCCCTACAGATTTTATACTTGCCAGCTCTCACAATCATGTGAGCCAATTCCTTGAAATAAGTATTTTAATGTATATCAGGGATATGTTCGTGTGTGTGTGTGCGTGTCTCAAAGTATTTTCTCAGCATCTTTCAAGACAGCTTTGATAGGCATCTGGTCAGAGGCTGGAAAAGTGACCTTAACAGGGCATTGAATTTTTCAAGAAGCACATTGCATGTATTTTCTCATGTGCCTTTTAAGCCTGTCAGCATGTGCCCTTCTAATAAACATCTTGAAACTGTCCGTCCATGTCCTCTGTGTGTGTGTGTGTGTTTCCTTGTGTCTCTGAGTAGACATGAAAGATGTTACACAGCACTGCTCAATGAAGTGCTTGCAAGTTTTTTGATCTATCTAGGCCACCTTGCTGAGGAAGTCATCCTACCATCTATAAGCTATTTATTTATTTATTTATTTATTTATTTATTTATTTATTTATTTTTGAGACAGAGTCTCACTCTGTCGTCCAGGCAGGAGCGCAGTGGTCTCGGCTCACTGCAACCTCCACCTCCCGGGTTGAAGCAATTCTCCTGCCTCAGCCTCCCAAGTAGCTGGAATTATAAGTGCCCACCACCATGCCTGGGTAATTTTTGTATTTTTAGAGTAACATTTTGTATTTGTACAGATGGGGTTTCACCATGTTGGCCAGGCTCGTCTTGAGCTGCTGACCTCAAGTAATCCACCTACCTTAGCCTCTCAAAATGCTGGGATTACAGGCGTGAGCCACTACACCCAGCCTATAAACTCTTATTCATTATTATTATTATTATTATTATTATTATTACAGGAAAGTGTGACATTTAAAAATATTTATTTTCTCGCTTTCTTGTTACATATAGAACAACTCATGCAAAGAAAACCTAGTTGAATAAATTGTTTTTGGTTAGTAGCTGGTGAAAAAGAGCTTCTTCAATTTCTGATAAAGTATTGGGTAAATGAAATTAACTAGGTGCCATATGAATCTTATTTATTTATTTATTTATTTATTGAGATGGAGTCTTGCCGTGTTGCCCAGGCTGGTGTGCAGTGGCGCAATCTTGGCTCGCTGCAACCTCCACCTCCCGGGTTCAAATGATTCTCTTGTTTCAGCCTCCCGAGTAGCTGGGATCACAGGCATGCACCACCATGCCCAGCTAACTTTTTTTTTTTTTTTTTTTTGTATTTTTGGTAGGAATGTGGTTTCAATATGTTGGCCAGGCTGGTCTCAAACTCCTGATCTCAGGTGATCCACCTGCATCAGCCTCCCAGAGTGCTGGGATTACAGGTGTGAGCCATGGTGCCCAGCCATGAATCTTTTCTTTTGGGGAAAAGTTATTCATTAAACTCCCTAATAGTCTGACATAAATGAAGTTCTGAACGTTGTAGAGGAGTGTTGCAAAAGCAAATGCCATCTATTACCCAGTGCCAAAAGCAAAATTAGGGCAGACCTTGGGAGCTATGACTGTAGCAAGTTTTTATGACTTAAAAAAATAGATAACCACAGTTCATTGAAAAATTAAACTCTAGAAAAATGCAGAAATAAAAATAGAAATCAATCGTCAATATGATCAACATATTGATGTTTTTCCTTTCTACTCCCAGGTGATTTTTCCAGTGCTTGATAATTTTAAAGTTAAAAACTATGTAAATATGTAGGACAAAACCAATTCCTTGAAAAAAATATCTGGGACCTGCTAACAATCAAGAGTAATAGAGTGCTCCAGCTGGAGGGCCTGGCGGGTGGGAGAGTCAGAAGTAGCATGCTCACACACATACACACACACACACATGCACGCATGGCATGGACAGACAGTTTCAAGATGTTTGTTAGAAGGGCAGATGATGACAGGTTTAAAAGGCAAATGAGTAAATGCTAACCTTAAAAGCAAGTGCAGAACTTCGTGTCTACAATGGGACCATTCACCAGTACTGTTTAAGCAAACACATGATTCACTTACCCAGGATTGACTCAGGAATAAAAATTAATTATCCCAAAGTGAGTAGGAATCCAAAAACGCTTTCTGAGCCACTGAGTCAGTGTCACTAAAGTTCATGTTCTGCCCTTTGCCATACTGAGAACATGGCAGTAAGGGACAGAGATAAAGATGGCAAAAAAAAAAAAAAAAAGAAAGAAAACTTCTCAAACGATGAATAACGAAGAGTGGTGCAGGGGTGAGAAGACCCCATCAAGGGCCTGAGCGCCTCTTTACAAAAAGAGAAAGGAAGGGGAGTCAGGAGAGGGAGATTCAGTTGGGAGTATCCTCTCTAAGAATGTAGAAACGGCTGGGCCTTGAGGCTCACACCTGTAATCCCAGCACTTTGGGAGGCCAAGGCAGGCAGATCACCTGAGGTCAGGAGTTCGAGACCAGCCTGACCAACATGGAAAAATCCTATCTCTACTAAAAATACAAAATTAGCTGGGCACGGTGACACATGCCTGTCATCCCAGCTACTCAGGAGGCTGAGGCAGGAGACTCACTTGAACCTGGAAGACAGAGGTTGCGGTGAGCCGAGATTGCACCACTGCACTCCAGCCTGGGTAACAAGAACGAAACTCCGTCTCAAAGAAAAAAAGAAAAAGCATGGACTATGTGAAACATTTTGAAGAATTTACACCTCAAAGTTTTATTTATTTGTTTTCTTCTATTATATGTCTTATTCTACATGACTTTATTGAGATGTAGCTAACATACCATCCAATTTACCTGCTTCAAGTGTACAATCCATTGGTTTTTTTTCAGTATATTCACAAGCTTGTACAACCATTACCGCAATCTAATCTTAATTTTTGTCCCTTCAAAAAGAAACATCGTATCTGTTCCATTAGCATTTTCCATCCCACCCCAAGCCCTATGCAACTGCTAGTGTGGTTTTTGGCTTTGTAGATTTGCCTATTCTGGACAGTTCATATAAATAAACCATACAGCGTGTCTGACTTTTTCATTTAGCATATGTTTTCAAGGTACGTTCATGTTTAGCATGTGATAATATTTCATTTCATTTCATTACCAAGTAATGCCCATTGAGTGGATATATCACATTTTAAAAATCTGTCAGCTGATGGAGATCTGAATTGTTTCTACTTTTTGGCTATTATGAATAACACTACCATGGACATTTGCTTATAAGTTTCTGTGTGGACCTATATTTTCTTTTCTCTTGAGTAGACGCCTAGGAGTAACATTTCTAGGTCATATAGCAACTCTACATTTAACATTTGGAGGAACTGCCAAATCAGTTTCCAATATATCTGCACCATTTTACATTCCTCCAAGCAATATATGAAGATTTCCACCTTCTCCACATCCTTGCCAACACTTGTTATTTTTGTTACAGCCATTCCAGTGAGTGTGAAGTGTATTTCATTGTGTTTTTGAATTGCATTTCCCCAATGACTAATGACGTTAAACATCTTTTCATGAGCTTATTGGATGTTTATATCTCTTCTTTGGACAAACACCTACCCAAATCCTTTGCTCATTTTTAAATTAGATTTTTTGTTTATTGTTGAGTTATAGGTTATATATATATATATTCTAGATACACATCGTATGTGTTTCTCGAATACAGGATCACATCCCATTCTGTGGGTTGTGGGTTGTCTTTTTGTTTCCTTGTTGGTATTGCTTGCAGTACAAAAGTTGTTAATAGATCAAGTCCAATTTATCCTTTACTTTTGGTGTCTCATCTAAGAAACTACTGCCTAACCCAAGGCCCTGAAGAATTACTCCTATATTTTCTTCAGAGTGTTGTGGTTTAGCTCTTACATATGTGCCCATGATCCATTTTCAGTTAATTTTTGTAAGTGCTGTGAAGTAGGAAGTCCAACTTCATTCTTTTCAGTGGGGTTATCTAGTTGTGCCAGCACCATTTGTTGAAAAGACTGTTCTTTCCCCCACTGAGTTGTCTTGATGCCCTTGTTGAAAACCAATTGATCATAAATGTAGGATTCAGTTTTGGACTCTCAATTCTGTTCTGTTAAAGGATAACTCTATCTTTATGCCAGTACATGCTTTCTTGGTTACTATAGCTTTTTACTAAGTTATGAAATATTAAATATTGTTTTGCTGATTGAAGTTTTGGCTATAGTTTAAGAAACAGATACAGAACAAATGAGCATGTTTCTCACAATTAGAGAATTAAGCAGCAATATTTCCCAAGGATATGAGATTCAGGTGATATGGTTTGGCTGTGTCCCCACCCAACTCTCATCTTGAATTCCCACATGTTGTGGGAGGGACCTAGTGGGAGGTAATTGAATCATGAGGGCAAGTCTTTCCCATGCTGTTCTCATAGTAGTGAATATGTCTCACGAGATCTGATGGTTTTTAAAAAAGGGGTTCCCTTGCATAAGTTCTCTGTCTTTGTCTGCCACCATCCATGTAAGATGTGACTTGCTCCTCCTTGCCTTCCACCATGTGTGTGAGGCTTCCCCAGCCACGTGGAACTGTAAGTCCAATTAAATGTCTTTCTTTCGTAAATTGCCCAGTCTTGGGCATGTCTTTATCAGCAGTGTGAAAACGGACTAATACAAGTAGGTTACTGTCTGTGTTTTCACACCTGCAGCCTCCATGGGGCAGGCTCTGTGCTGGGCATTGGTGATAAACTTGATGTATAAATTCCACATAATCACCTAGGGTTTGGGGTGTGGTGACTGTCCTAGGTCCCACAGCTGAGACCCCGCAGAGCCAGACCTGGAAGTCTGTCTGTCTAACTCCATGCTTTATGCTGTTATTACTTATTTTCCAATAAACTAATACCCACCTGCAGGCAGCATGGGGAGAGGAAAAGCACACCGCTCCCACTCAAACAGTTAAACACTTTTTCTGATTGTGGTAAAACATACATAACATGACACCTATGATTTTAATCATTTTCATGTACTAATCAGTGGCATTAAGTACATTCACACTGTTGTGTAACTATCCACCATCATCCACCTCTACAACTTTTCATTTCTCAAACTGAAACTCTGTTCCCATTAAACACTAACCCCTCACTCTCCCCCAGCCCCTGGCAACCCCCACTCGACTTTCTGTCTCTGTGAGTCTGACTACCCTAGGGACTTTACGTAAGTGGAATCACACAGCACTTGTCCTATTGCGACTGCCTTATTTCTTTTTTCTTCTTTTTTAGATGGAGTCTTGCTCTGTTGCCCAGGCTGGAGTGCAATGGCGTGATCTCAGCTCACCACAACCTCCACCTCCCAAGTTCAAGCGATTCTCCTGCCTCAGCCTCCCAAGTAGCTGGGACTGCAGGTGTGTGCCACCATGCCTGGCTAACTTTTGTATTTTTAGTAGAGACGGGGTTTCACTATGTTGGCCAGGCTGGTCTTGAACTCCTGACTTCAGGTGATTCACCTGCTTTGGCCTTCCAACATGCTGGGATTACAGGCATGAGCCACCACACCCGGCCTTCAACTGGTTTATTTCAGTTAGCATAATGTCCTCAGGGTTCATCCATGTTATAGCATGTGTCAGCACTTCATTCCTTTCCAAGCCTGAGTAAAATTCAGTAATATATATAAATATAAATATATATATACACACTATATATATATATATGTATACACACACACAGACACACACACACACACACATTTTGTTTGTCCATTCATCCACTAATGAACTCTTGGATTCTTTCCACTTTCTGCTTCTTGTGCATAATGCTGCTATGAACATGGGTGAACAAACAAGGCCTCTTTTCAATTTTTGGGAAATATATCCAGAAGTAGAATTGCTGGATCATGTGAGAATTCTATGTTTAATTTTTTGAGAAACGTTCACACAGTTTTACAATGCTACTTTAAGAAACATGTTCAGAGTAGGCAATATTTTCTTTTGACTATGCACAAGAGGAGAAATTTTTGTCATCCGGAGATTGACATTTTTTCTTTTTAAAACAATAAAATTGTCATTCAAAAGCAAACCTGGTGAATAAGGTAAAGGGCGACTTTGAGAGTTGATTTGTGGCAAACATTTAGATGTGAGATTTATTTTTTGTGAAGTGCCTTCCAGTTAAGTGAGCAATATTTCCTCTGTAGGGACTGATAATTCCAATACAAATGTTCACCAGAGGCAAGAGTAAGAAATACGTAAGAACCAGAATAATATCTCCCTCAGGGGCTTTTAGGAGACTAGAAGGACAGGTTCATACAATTCACCTAGCACAGCACTTGGCACAGAGCAGACACTCTGCAAATGCTAGCTCCTTTTCTATCTTACTCCGGAGCAGAAGAGATGCAGCCTGGGAACTGGCAGGTAGAAACCTGTTTTGTTAAAGGAAACAGCCCCAGATGCCACAGACAGTCACAAGGCTCTTTAATCCAGGTTAGACGTCAAAGGTCATGCAGCAGAGATGGTTCCATGATAAATTGTCTCTATGTGATTAAGACAATTTGTTAAAATCCAATAGCAATGATTACGTTTGGCAACAAAATACTGTTTCCCTCCTTAAAACCCAATAGCAAGTATTACATTTGGCAACAAACTCCTCCCTCCCTCCCTCCCTCCCTTCTTTCCTTCCCGCCTTCCTCCTTTATGAATAATACTTATTGAGTATTATAAATACTTATTGAGAGTTTACTATGCGTATTAGTCCATCTTCATGCTGCTGATAAGGACATACTGGAGACTGGGTAATTTATAAAGAAAAAGAGGTTTAATGGACTCTCAGTTCCACGTGGCTGGGGAGGCCTCACAATCATGGCAGAAGGCAAAAGACACGTCTTACATGGTGGCAGGTAAGAGAGAATGAGAGCCATGGGAAAAGGAAACCCCTTATTAAACCATCAGATCTTGTGAGACTTACTCACTACCAGGAGAACAGTATGGGGGAAACCGCCCCCCATGATTCAGTTGTCTCCCACCAGGTCCCTCCACATTATGTGGGAATTATGGGAGCTACAATGCAAGATGAGATTTGGGTGGGGACACAGTCAATCCATATCACTATGTGCCAAGCTTAGGATATAATATTGAAAAACCAAACAAAAATTTTTGCCTTTATGGAGCCTTATATGTAGTGAACTAAACATCAGAGATAACAGAAAATTAATTTTCTATTCACAGATGATGTGATTACATATTGAGAAAACCTAAGGGCCTTTGCCAAAATAAATAATAGAATTAGAATATTTTAAGAGGTAGCTGGAAACAAAATCAACAGTATCTTCTCTTTTTTAGTAGCAACTAGTTTTCTCATGGGAATGAGATGAAAACATATCCCCAAATCTAAAATCCCTAGAAAATAAATTTTACCAAAAAGGTTCACGACATACTCAGAGAAAGGTATAAATTTCTGTGTAGGATGTAGATCAATTATTGAATAAACAGAGAGCAATTCCATACTTCTGGAGGGGAAATATTTAAATCTTAAAAATGTGAATAGTTGAAAAATATATATATATATAGTACAAAACTAAAGTTTGTACTTATACATTTTTAAGCTGGAGTGCAGTGGTGCAATCTTGGCTCACTGCAATCTCATCCTCCTGGGTTCAAGTGATTCTCGTGCCTCAGCCTCCTGAGAAGCTGGGATTACAGGTGCACACCAGCACGCCTGCCTAATTTTTGTATTTTCAGTAGAGATGGGTTTTGCCATGTTGGCCAGGCTGGTCTTGAACTCCGGGCCACAAGTGATCCACCTGCCTCAGCTTCCCAAAGTGCTGGGATTACAAGCATGAGTTACCTCACCTGCCGAGAATTTAATATATGTTAAAAGCAACATTTTAATTGAACGAGACACAGTCGGCACAAAAAATCCTTGCCGAATGAATTAAGGCTTGTGAGAGTTTGAGGGGGTGGGGAAAAGGCTCTCCATGCATTGCTAGTGGGAATGTCATTGTCAAAATAGTTATGGAAAGTAAATACGAGAGTATTTATTAAAATAAGAAGGTTTCTCTCCTTCATCATAGCAATCCTTTCCTTTTAGAGACTGCTCTTCAGGAACAAAAATGCCAATAGATAAAGCTATAGTTATTGCTTATAATGGCAAAAAGTGGAAACGATACAAATCTTCATCAGAAGAAGATTGGCTGACTAAACTAGAATACAATCATAGTATACAATATTGGGATAGAATGCAACCCTCTAAACGTTAGGTAGAATTACATATCTCTGTATCTAAGAAATACCCATGATGAATTGTTAAATGAAAAAGCAAGTTTCAGAATACGATTACTATTTGTGATCTGAGTCCATTTCTCTGTACGTGTAGGAGAGAGAACCACAGGCCTCTGCGGTCTGCGTGTGCATGGCGAGCGTGCAGGAGGCTGCGTGCCGGTGCTGTCCATGGGGTGGGGATGAACTGTGGCAGGATGAGTCATTTATTGCTGTTTCCTTTATACATGTTCTTTCTTTGACTTATTACAATGAGCACGTACTACTTTCATCATTTCATAAAATCCTGTAACAGCTCCTCTGCAAAGCCCTCCAAATAAATAAAAAGTCTGTGCTCTTCCAAGAGCGGGACTGAAGTGGTTTAAAGCTCCTCAACTCTGGCTGGCCCTGGGCAGGAGCCTGGGGGAGTGACCAGGGAGAATGGGGGACTGACCAGGGAGAATGGGGGACTGACCAGGGAGCCTGGGGGACTGACAAGGGAGAATGGGGAGAAGGAAGATACAGGCTCTGTCCTGGTGATGAGGGAGCATACCTGAGCTTGCCTGACCCAGATATCTTTTTTTATAGTAACTTTTAATTTTGATATACTTTTAGACTTACAGAAAGGTTGCAAACAATCAGCGTGACTATATAACCATCTATAAAAAATCAGGGGCCAACACTGGTGTAATGCTATTAACTAAAGACTTCATTTAGGTTTTCCCATGTGCCTGCAACGTCATTTATCTGTCCCAGGATCCAATCTAGATCCCATATTGCACTGAGCTCTTGCTCCTTAATATCCTCCAATTTGGGATAGCTTCTCAGTCTTTCCTTGTTTCTCTTGACTTTGACACTTTTGAAGGGCACTGGTCAGTTATTTTGAAGAATGTCTTTCAATTTGGGCTTGTCTGATGTCTTCTTATGATTCGATGGAGAGTACGAGTTTTAGGCAAGAAGACCTCAGAAGTGCCTTTATCAGTGCATTGCAGCAGGGGGACGTGATGTAATATGTGTCATTGTTGGTTTTGTTAGCCTTGATCATTAGGTTAAGGTAGTGTCTGCTTGATTGCTTAATGCACAAGTAAAATACCAGTAAGAAATGTAAGACATAAGAAATACAATAAGAAATTATAAATATAAATAAGAACTAGTTTTCCTTTTGTATTAAATTCTCCCTTTGTATTAACAGACATCTATATTTTTCACTCTGATTAATAGACATTTTGGGGGAGATACTTTAGCACTAGGCAAATATCCCTTTTATCCACAAACATTTGGCAGACCTTGCCTGCAACCATCATTACTGTGGTGTTCGCCTAATGATGATTTAGTATTTTCCTCATACTTTCTGCATTTGTTAGCAGAATTCTTCTGTGTGACCTCTCTCTCCACCCCCATTTATTTACCCATTTTATTCTGTTATTTATTCTATTTGTATGGACTCAAGATGTTTATTTTATTATATGTGACAAAGACATCTTATGACCAATTTAAGTGAGGGACTTATGGACAATCTTCAGTTGTCTCT